>NC_083607.1:30097256-30099756 GCF_029168945.1 Cannabis sativa | reverse complement strand
GCACGTGGCTACGAACCACGGTGTCGGGGGTTCGAATCCCTCCTCGCCCACAACGGGCCAAAAAGGGAAGGACCCTTCCCTTTGGGGGTAGGAAAATCATGATCGGGATTGCGGACCCAAAGCTATGGAATTTGGGCGTGGGTCTTTTGTCGAAATGGAATGGCCTTACTCTTTCTTTTTCTTTCTTTAATCTTTAAAGGTTGAAAATGAAAATAGAGTATGCCCGACCCGAATCAAAGATATTTTTTTGTTTTACGCCCCGTAATTCTTCCTCGACCGGGCGGGGGCGAATAGCGGAGCAAGTACAAGTATTAGTAGCATAGCAAAAATGCGTTCCTCGTCATTAATATGTTTGCTCGCCGTAATTGTGGCCTCTCGGGCGAATCGATGATCGCATCTTTGATGCACTTGCTAGTACTAGTACATCCGAGAATTCTTAATTGGATAGTTGTAAATAGCCCCGGATCGTGGAACAAAGGATTATCCGGACCTACGCCGAGGAATTGACGGCGATTCTCAAATATCGCGAACGTAATGTGATACGATGAGATAGAATGCAATAGAAACAAAGACACCGGGAACGGGTTACCTACTCTCTTAACGGTCAAAGTGAATCCTTTCATTCCGAATTAAAGAATTCGGAATGAATCAAATCTCCCCAAGTAGGATTCGAACCTACGACCAATCGGTTAACGGCCGACCGCTCTACCACCGAGCTGCCGAGGAACAACGGGAGGTTAGATCTCATAAAGTTCAATTCCCGTTCTCAACACATGACCCATATGAGCTCGAAGTTTCCTTTGTAACTCTCGGAACTTCTTCTTCGTGGCTCCGTTCCATGCCTCATTTCATAGGGAACCTCAAAGTGGCTCTATTTCATTATATTCCATCCACATCCCAATTCCATTCATTTAAGATCCCTTTGGTGTCATTGAGATAAGAGATGTCGTTTCTAGTTTATCTCTTTCTATATATGGAAAGTTCAAAAATCATCATATAATAATCCGAAATGGAAATAGAAAAGAACAAGGGGAGGTTTGGGATGATTTTTCAATCTTTTATACTAGGTAATCTAGTATCCTTATGCATGAAGATAATAAATTCGGTCGTTGTGGTCGGACTCTATTATGGATTTCTCGACCACATTCTCCATAGGGCCCTCTTATCTCTTCCTTCTCCGAGCTCGCGTCTGGAAGAAGGAGAAGAAGGAACCGAGAAGAAAGTATCGGCAACAACCGGTTTTATTACGGGACGGCTCATGATGTTCATATCGATCTATTATGTGCCTCTGCATCTAGCATTGGGTAGACCTCATACAATAACCGTCCTAGCTCTACCCTATCTTTTGTTTCATTTCTTACGGAACAATCACAAACACTTTTTTGATTATGGATCTACTAACGTAAATTCAATGCGTAATCTTAGCATTCAATGTGTATTCCCGAATAATCTCATTTTTCAATTATTCAACCATTTCATTTTACCAAGTTCAATGTTAGTCCGATTAGTCAACATTTATATGTTTCGATGCAACAACAAGATGTTATTTGTAACAAGTAGTTTTGTTGGTTGGTTAATTGGTCACATTTTATTCATGAAATGGGTTGGATTGGTATTAGTACGGATACGACAAAATAATTCTATTAGATCTAATGTACTTATTAGATCTAATAAGTACCTTGTGGCGAAATTGAGAAATTTTATGGCTCGAATCTTTAGTATTCTCTTATTTATTACTGTATCTACTATTTAGGCGGAATACGAGTCACCCATTGTTACTAAGAAACCGAAAGCAACCTTAGAAACGGAAGAAACAGGATGTAGAAATAGAAACAACTTCAAAAACGAAGGGGACTAAACGGGAACAAGGGGGATCCACCGAAGAAGATCCTTCTCCTTCCCTTTTTCGGAAGAAAAGGAGGATCGGACAAAATCGATGAAACGGAAGAGATACGAGTGAATGGAAAGGAAAAAACAAAAGATGAATTCCAAGTTAAAGAGACACAATATAAAAATAAACCCGTTTATGAAACTTATTATCTGGATGTGGATCGGAATCAAGAAAATTCGAAGTTAGAAATATTGAACGAAAAAAAAGATCTCCTTAGGTTTGAATTTGAAAAACCCCTCGTAACGATTCTTTTCGACTCTAAACGATGGAATCGTCCATTTCGATATATAAAAAACGCTAGATTTGAAAATTCTGTAAGAAAAGAAATGTCACAATATTTTTTTCATACATGTCAAAGTGATGGCAAAGAAAGAATATCTTTTACGTATCCACCTAGTTTGTCAACCTTGTTAGAAATGATACAAAGAAAAGTGTCTCTGTTCACTACAGAGAAACCCTCTTCCAACGAATTATATAATCATTGGAGCTATAATAATGAAGAAAAAAGAAAAAACCTAAGCAACAAATTTATAAAAAGAGTCAAGGCTCTAGACAAAACTTTAAATAGTAAATCCCTTATTATGGATGGACTCGAAAAAAGAACTAGAT
>NC_083607.1:29899756-30092256 GCF_029168945.1 Cannabis sativa | reverse complement strand
TTGGCTGTTTTTGCATTAATTGCTACTTCATTAATCTTACTGATTAGTGTACCCGTTGTAAGTTTCTGATCTCCTTTTATGCTTATCTTTCCATGTTTATATTTTGAATGCAACTTTCACTGTGCTGTAGAAAAATGCATAGGAAACCCTAGGGTTAGAAACTTCTGCGATTCTTCTTTTTCATGTCTTCATGTGGGTTTACACCCATAAAGCTTGTCTCTGAACTGCATTGCGTCCGCCTTTCATTCTTGCTTATTCTAAGCTTCATGAACTTTTTTTCCCTAACTCAAGAAAATTTTCTGACTTCTTGAGTTCTGACTATTCTTTGAACATAGCTGTTCTTTAATCTCTTGAGTACTCCTGGTCAGCATATTTGCTTGACTATCGTTTGATATTCCGTCCAACACTCATCTCGTGTGTTGTCTTTTGTAGATGAACTCAGGTGAGTCTTGAGAACTCGGACATCAAATCGACCAGGATTTACTTCAACTTCTGCACGAGGATCACCCTCGTCTTCATTTTAGTCCTCCTTCTAGTGAAGGACATTCTTGTGACCTCGTACCCAGCCATAGGATGACGGCTCGTACAAAGAAAACCACGCGTCTGGCTGACGCTACTGATCGTCAAGTGGCTCGGCTTGCCACTCTGCCCAACGCCGAACATGATTCGGCCGTCCCGATGGAGAAGGATCGTGACGGGGACGCTGAAGTCCAGGAGGTCGAGGAGCTGGACGATGTTCGTCCTGGCAGTCCCTTCGAGGCGAAGGAAGAGGAAGAGGTTGAACCCTAAAATTTTGGGGAGTACAATGAGGCTGGGGAGCCAGTCGATGCTGACGGAGATGTCCTTGTTGAGGGTGTGGACTTCGTCACTAAGGAGTTCACTGCGGCGGTTGCTCATAAAAGGCAGGGTGCCTTGGGCGCCAGATGCGTCCAAGATTACGGAGGCGCGCCTTCGAACTCTTGACCAGGGCGGATACCTGGGCGAGCTGGACTGCTACATTCCCACCCACGATAATCGTGCCACAAACCCTGACAAGGGGATGTGCGCCTGGTCGGGGGCCCATGGTCAGCAAGGAGCATTGATTCCCTTGCATAAATACTTCAAGGATGTGGCAGACTTTTTCATTGTCTGCCCGGCCAAAATCACTCTTAAGGGCATTAAGTATTTGTCCGCCCTCTTTGTCCTCTACGCTTCCCAAGGATGGGGTTTGATTTGAAGTCCACCCCCAAATAGGGTAGGTTGGGGTACTTCTATTTCTCTCAGTCGGGCTTCAAGTGGTTGACCGGAATGGATGACAAGGCCATCAGCAAAATAGGGCGTTTTGCTGATGAATACTTCATGGTGAAGGATCCGAGCATTACCCGGACTCGGTTTCAGTAGATTCTGACATATCACTATCCTCATCTTACTCCTGCTCTTAGGGATAGAGCTCAGAAACTTACCCGGTTGCTAGGGGAAGACCGGAATATTATCCAATTAACCTCCGATGATAATTTTGTGAGGTACGGGCTTTATCCCAAGGACTTTACTCTTAAGTCCATTTTGGGGAAGAAGAGGATATCTGGCCCTGGACGGCCTGAACGAGCTCATTAGGAGGATGAGCTTATTCAACTTAAGCAGGAAGCTAAGTTGAAAGGAGGTGCCAGGGTAAAATAGTATGCTCAAGAGCCCTTGAATCCTAAAGATGAGGACGAGGAAGAGCAGATGACCCCTTTGAAGAGGAAAAAGAAACTTCCAGCCCTGCCCAGGCCTGTTGAACATGTGATTCGCATCAGGGAGCCCATTTCACCTGTTCGGCCACCCTCTCCCTTACTCGGAAAAGGGAAAGTTGTTCTGTCTAAAATCAGAGTGATGTCAGGTGATGATGGACTTCTGAGTCTCGTGCGGGCAGTCACTTTGCATTTTACTTTGTCTTATTTCTGAGCTTCTTGATTTTCATGCCTTGTGTTTCTGACGTCTGTTTTCTAACAACACTATTTTTGTTCTGTGCAGACATGTCTCGGTAGATGATCGACGCTCTGAAGAGGAGAATAGGCGGAAGCTCTAGCGCCTCTCCTCCGGCCAAGAAGTCCAAGGGCGGTGAGGGGTCCCTTTCAAAGGAAAAGAGACCTTCTGGAGAGGTCATTGATCTTTCCGAGGAGCTGAGTGCTGCAAACCCCTCTACCCCCAAGCCTGCCAAGTCGAAGGAGTCTAGACCACCAACGGCTGGGTCTGAACTAGTCAGGAGTGATCCTGAGTTGGTGCAGGCACCAACTGCACCTTTGCTAGTGCTTCTAGAGGCCAAAAAGGGCAAGGTGATGCTGGCCCATTACATGAACCGACTGGTTCTTAAGGCCAGTGAGCAACTGACTGGTGCTGATAACGACTCATCTTTGGATGTGTTGGTGGGCGGAGACTTGAAGGAGTTCACCAGGGTAAGACTTTTTTGATACTTCCCATTAACTTTCCACACTTAGCTTAATATGCTAAATTTTTTCCTTTATGCAGGCCGGTCTGAAGTTGGCCTACACTTACTCCCGGGCAAAGTCTGGAACGCGGCTCTGTCCGACACCTTGAGGGGGGAGGCGGACTTGGCCAAGAAGGAAGCTGTAGAAGCAAGGGCGGAAACCGGAGCTGTTCGGTTGGAGTTGGGCGAGGCCAACAAGAAGCTCTTCGCTGCTAAGAAGAAGATCTCAATGCTGACTAAGGATCTCAAGGCTGCTGACCGTTTTGAGGAGACCATCGAGATCTTATCTACTGAAGTAAACAATCTTCACGATGAGAGGACTTCCCTGCGAGTAGTTCTTCTTCGGATGAAGGAGGAGAAGGATGGCAAGGAGGGGGAGCTTTCGGCTGAGGTGGACAGGTTGAAGGAGAAGGTCAATGCCTTGGAGACAGTCGGTCTCGAGCTCTTCTTTGATTTTTAGAAGGCTAATCCCCGGGCCACCTTTGACTACTTGGGCGACGCCAAGGACATGTACATTGAGTACTACGCGACCCAAGTGGCTTATGGTAGAAACGAGGCAGCTGCTTCAACCTCCGGCCAAGCTGCTTCAACCTTTGGTCAGGCTGCTGATACTTCTCCTGTTCAAACAACAGATCCTCCAGCTCCATTTGGCCCAGAACAACCGAACAAAGAGCCTGGGACTCCAACTGTTTAAACACTTCTTTTTATCTCTTTTTTTTATATATCTTATTCGGCCTCAGGGCCTTTTCTAAAACATCATGACCGGCCAAGCAGTCTTTAAACTTGGAATTATTTTTCAGTTTTTAGACAACGGGCTGACCGGGCAGCTTTTAATCCCGATATACGTGCTTTTGTCATCCTTAATGAATTTCATTGTCTGTTTATAATTGTCGTGTAATTGTGATTGTTTTATTTTTACCAAATGCTTTGTACAGGTATAGGTGCCCCCCAAGTGACCGAGCAGACGTATGACTCTTGGTCACTTGTCTTTCGCAAATATCTTGCTTATCTGTTCGGTGTTTTGGGTTTGACCAAACCTTTTGTACGCACTGTAGGTAAATTATAATCATGCTAATTTTTTCGACTCAATTGAATTTTGAAAATACTATCTTTATTCATTTATTGATCGAAAAGTGTATTTGTTACCGTAGTAACTTACATCAGAGCTATTTGATCTAATCTGATCTTTTAGCTTAACATCAAATAAAATAAATTGCAGACATAAGAAACTGTACTTTAGAGTGGTCAGCCCGACCTGAGTACTTTGTTTCTGGAACCTTAGGGCGTAGTCCGCCTAGAAGGCCATTCACTTAAAAGCGAATGTTCATTTAGTACTTAAAATGGTCTACCCGACCTGGTACTTTATTGGTAGTATTTCCTTAAATGTTCTCCATTCCAGTACCGTGGTACTAGAATGAGTTGCATTTTTTTGTCATAATTACCTAATTTGTATGGTCCAGAGTCGAGAACTTCGACCACTTGATATGGTCCTTCCCAGTTAGGTCCTAGTACACTTGTCGTGCTGTCTTTGGTGTTTAGGAATACCCTTCTCAGGACCATATCTCCCACGAAGAATTTCTAAGCTTTCACCTGTTTGTTGAAATACCGAGCTACTTTTTATTGATGGGCTATCAACTTTAAGTTTGCAGTTGCTCGTTTTTCTTCGATTTCATCAAGTGATTCTGCAAGGAGTATGTGATTGGTACCTTGATCGTACGTCAATGTTCTGTGGGAAGGTGGCTTTAGTTCGACGGGCAGCATAGCTTCATAACCGTACGCCATTGCAAATGGTGTCTGACTAGTTGCTGTTTTTTCCGTTGTACGGTATGACCATAGAACTTCGGGGAGTTCTTCTGGCCAGTTTCCTTTGGTATCTTCAAGTTTCTTCTTTAGTGTATCCTTCAAGGTTTTGTTGACTTCTTCAACTTGACTGTTTGCTTGAGGATGTGCCACTGCGGAGAAACTTTTGATGATACCATGGTTCGCGCAGAAATCAATGAAAGATTGGCTGTCCAACTATTTGCCATTGTCTGAGACTATTTTGTACGGTACTCCGAACCGGCATATGATGTTCTTCACTATAAAGTCTTGAACTTTCTTTGATGTAATGGTTGGAAGTGGTTTGGCTTCAGCCCACTTAGTAAAGTATTCGACTTCTACCACTGCGTACTGCACTCCGCCTTTACCTTTAGGTAACTGCCTGATTAGGTCAATTCCCCAAATGGCAAAGGGCCATGGACTTTGCATCTGTGTCAGCTCGTTGGGCGGAGCTCTTGGTATCTTTGAAAATCTCTGGCATTTGTCGCACTTCTTAACATAGGCTCTCGAATCTTCAATCATCCTTGCCCAGAGGTAACCTTGCCTTAGAATTTTCTTGGATAAGCTCTGTCCGGTGGCGTGATTTCCACAGAATCCGTCGTGCACTTCAGATAGGAGCCGTGCAGCTTTATTTTGTGTAACACATCTGAGTAATGGCATTGAGAATCCTCTTCTGTACATGACCCCTTCTACTATGATATACCGTGCTGCCTTCCTTCTCATTTTCCGAGCTTCATTTCGGTTATCTGGGAGTTCCCCATAGTTGAGGTAGGCTCCTATTGGCATCATCAAGTTTGAGGATGTGTCGATCATTTCGATTTCTTCCGTGCCAGTGATGCCAGGTTCTTCAAGGAGCTGGATAGGGACCAAGTTTTCCTTGTCATTTACATTGTTGCTTGCCAATCGAGCTAACGCGTCTGCGATTGTATTTTCTTCTCCTGGAATTTGTTTGAGACCGTAGCTTTTGAATTGTGCGAGCAAGTCGTGTATTTTGCTCAGATATGCCATCATCTTTTCTCCCCGAGCCTCGTATTTGCCGGATACATGATTTACAACCAGCTGTGAATCACTGCAGATTTCAATGTGTTCAGCCTTCATTTCCTGGGCTAGCTTAAGTCCAACGATTAGAGCCTCGTACTTGGCTTCGTTGTTAGATGCCTTGAATCCGAACTTGACAGCAGCGTGCAGGTGTTACCCTAGGCGTGATGAGGGCAATTCCTGCACCAGATAGTCGATCAGTTGCCGACCCATCCACATGTAGTTTCCAAGTTGGTTTGTCTTCAATATTACATGGCTGAGGTACTGGCTCGGGATTGGTTTCTGGTATGCTTTCTTCTTTTCCTGTGCATTCTACCACAAAGTCGGCAAAGGCTTGGCCTTTGATTGTTGTTCGTGGTTGGAAGTTGATTTCATACTGACCCAATTCTATCGCCCACTCGAGTAATCGTCTAGAGGCATCTGGCTTTTGCAGTATTTGTCGTAGTGGTTGGTCGGTGTATACCCAAACAGGATGAGCTTGAAAATAAGGCCTCAGCTTCCTTATTGCTAGAATAAGGCAGTAGGCGACCTTTTCTATCAACGGATATCGGCCCTCGGCCTCGATGAGTCTTTTACTAATGTAATAGACTGGGTATTGCACGCTGTTCTCTTCTCTGATCAGTACGGCACTCACGGCATGCTCCGTGACAGCTAGGTATATCCCCAACTCCTCACCGTCCAAAGGTTTAGAAAGTACGGGAGGTTTTACGAGCTGTGCCTTTAGATCTTGAGAAGCTCTTTCAAATTCTTCTGTCCATTCAAACTTTTTGTTTCCTCGCAGGATGTTGAAGAATGGAACACATTTGTCCGTTGATTTTGACACGAATCTTTTGAGTGCGGCGATTCAACAAGTTAGGCTTTGCACTTCTTTGGTTTTTGTTGGCGAGTTCATATCCAGGAGGGGTTGAATTTTTTCTAGATTGGCTTCAATTCCTCGAGCATTCACGATGAAGCCTAGAAACTTTCCCTAGCTGACTCCAAAGGAGCACTTTAAGGGATTTAGTTTCATGTTGTATTTCCTGAGGACTTTGAAACATTTGTCCAGGTCGTCTATGTGCCCCCCAGCCTTTCTGGATTTGACGAGCATGTCATCCATGTAAACTTCCATATTTCGCCCGATCTAGTCTTTAAACATCTTATTTACCAATCTTTGGTACGTAGCTCCAGCATTTTTTAGACCAAACGGCATGACTTTGTAGCACTAGAGACCCATATCTATTCGGAAACTTGTATGTTCCTGGTCTGGTGGATGCATTTTGATTTGATTGTAGCCTGAATAAGCGTCCATGAAGCTTAAAATTTTGTGCCCTGTTGTTGCGTCTACGAGCTGATCGATCCTTGGAAGTGGAAAGCATTCTTTAGGGCATGCTTTGTTGAGGTCTGTGAAATCAATACAGACTAGCCATTTCTTGTTCGGCTTAGGCACGAGTACAGGATTCGCGACCCAAGCCGGGTAAAAAGCTTCAATTATGAAGTTGTTGTTGTGTAGCTTTTCAACTTCATATTTCAGGGCTACTGCTCGTTCTTTATCCAGCAATCTTCATTTTTGCTGAACTAGCCAGATGTTAGGATCGATATTCAGAACATGTGAAATAATGGAAGGGTTGATTCCGACCATATCCGTATGTGACCAGGCAAAAACATCTAGGTTTGCTCTTAGAAATTTTATCAACTCTGATTTTACTTCGAGCAACAAACCCTTTCCAATTTTAAGCTTTCTGGCCGGGATAGCTGGATCGATCTCGATCTCTTCTAATTCTTCCACAGGTCCAACATTGCTGCTTGGGTCCCCAAGTCGAGGATCCACATCTTCATCCTCGCCTTGGGAAGTTTCCTACTTGGGAATTTTTTTCCCTTGTCTGGGCTCTTGCTGGATGATATTTCCTTCTTAGCCTTGGCCATTGCAAGGTTGTAACATTCCCGAGCAGATTGCTGGTTCCCTCTAAGACACTCTACCCCATTCTTTTTATGGAACTTCAGGCACGAGTGAAATATTAATGTGACAGCTTTTAAGTCATACAGGGCTGGTCGGCCAAGCATTACGTTAAAGGCTGAAGTAACATCCAATATTAGGAACTGTGCCGTGATAGTTATGCTCGTCGGAGCTTGTCCAACAGTGAGGGGTAGCCGGATTTGTCCTAGAGGTGCAACTCCTTGACTAGAGAAACCATAGACAGGCTGGAGGCATGGAGTTAGGTCCTTGAGTTGGAGCCCCATCTTTTCGTAAGCAGTCTTGAACAAAATGTTTGAAGAAGCCCCATTATTGATCATGGTTCTAGCCACCATTTTATTTGCTATCTGGACTTCCACGACCAGCGGGTCGTTGTGCGGGAATCTAATCTTGACAGCATCTTCATCGTTGAAAGTTATGGTTGGCTCTCCTGCTCGTGGAACTTTGGGTTTCCTCTCTTCCACGGCCAGGATGACTTCTTCTTGCTCGTGCCAAGCTGTCCGGGCATACCTCTCCCGAGCTTTGCCCGAATCCCCGGTATTGTGTGGGCCTCCAATAATTACTTGTAAGTGTCCATCTACAGGTGGAGGTAGCAAATCTTGGTTGTTTTGACCTTGGTTGGTCTTGACATACTTCTGTAGGTGCGGATTGTTTTTCTTTATTAGAAATTCAATTTCTTGCTTTGAATTGTAACATTCGTTGGTGTCATGGTCGTAGTCTCCGTGGAACCGACAAAATTTTGTCATGTCCCTTTTGTTGATGTCTTTCTTCATGGGCTCGGGCTTCTTGTACGAAATTAACAACTGAGTTGCCATATATACACTCTCTATATCTTCAGTTAGAATAGTGAATGTAGTGTGTTTAGCATGATCATGGGGAGTCTGTCCGGACTTATCGGTGAACTTTCCTTTCTTCTCATTTCCTTGCTTGTGGTTATTGCTTGAACGCTTGCCACTTGAATTGTTCGAATAGGTGGGAAGTTGGGCGGATGTTCTAGTGGAAGGAGCTTTCGTTTTGCTTGTCTTTTGCTCACCTTTTGCTCATTGAATGGCCTCTTCGAGCTTGATGAAGCCTTCGGCTCGGTCAAGGAAATCACTCATTGAGTCTACCAGCCAGTTCTTCCTTATATCCTTCCAAAGTTCACCAAGGACTTCAATGCCCCCTAGTATCGCGGATAACTTTCCATCCTCGGTTACCTGCGAAACATTGCTCACTCCCGTCATGAATCTGCTGATGTATGCCCGGAGTGGCTCGCTTGGTCATTGCTTTACTTCGACCAAATCTCCCAAATGCAATGGGAGCTGACGCGAGGAAGAGAATTGCGCATGGAATTCTGAAGAAAAGGTTTTCCATGAACTAAACTTTCCAAGAGCCAACTTGAAGTACCATTGCTGTGCGGCTTCCGACAGAGTGGCGGGGAAGATTCTGCAGCATACATCTGTTGGGTTTTGTGCCCTAAATAAAACCTATTTCAATATAATCAGATTTACTTATTAATAAAGATCAAAAATAACATTTTATGTTGCATGGTTCACATGATTTATTTCATGATTATATATATAATGTATGAATTCTATTTAAGTCCAAAACATATGAATTTGTTAATGATTATAGTGTTGTCAGCACAGTGGAATATAATCTTAGTTATATGTTCGAAAGTTTATTCCCTGATTTGTCAGAACACTGGATTTAGACTGACATGATAATCAGTGATAGGTATTCTTACACCTTGGATAAGTGTTATGTCCTTTCCAGGGCATTGGCAAAGTTTACCAGTATCGGATGTATGGAGTATACATCGGAAGGGACCGATATTGAACTTTGATTAGATATATTAAAATTTACCGTAATATATATTCAATTCAATATCACCCGTTGATCCTAGATCAAATGATCTTAATCCTGATATGGTTAGGTTCGATCTCAAGAGTATTATACATGTTCTTTGATTTGTTAGTTAAGCCTACTTTTGGGTCAGGGTGATACGTAGATTTTGGGAACATGATACGATAATTGAGTGGGAGCGCTAACATAAATGTGGAGTCTATAACTTCTATAGGAATTTAGAAGTGAAACGATGATATCCATCGAGCTTGGCTAAACAGAGATAAATGGTGGAGATCTCATTTCACTTCGCTGAAATATCATTTATACGGAGCTAAGTGTTTTAAGGATAAAATACATTGATGGTGTAACGGTAACTTAGTGCATATTCAATGTAGATCATGTATTAGATGTTCATTGATCAAATTAGGATTATAACAATGGATCACTAATGACGTATCTATATCGTGGAACATATAGAGCGTTCTATATGACTGAGAGTGTAATTCCAAGTTTTAAGTGTGGATTCAATAAGGAATTAATAAGTTAGGGAATTTACTTGGTAAATTTGGTTCGACTTATTGGAAGCTCGGTTAATATAGGCCCATGGTCCCAATACTAGTTGAGACCATACTTCTTGTAAGACTCAGTTAATTGATTTTGATTAATCAATTATAATTCTAAAGTTAGACTATGTCTAGTTTATGAATTTCACTAAGCAAGGGCGAAATTGTAAAGAAAAGAGATTCTAGGTTTATTTATTAATTAAGAGACTTTAAATGTCTAAATTAATAAATATATTAAATGACAATATTGTTGGAAATTATTTTACAAGGATCTTAGATCTACTCACAAGTATGTTGATTAACACCCTAAATATGAACTTTCTAAAACGATGAAATAAACACATATAAAGTTTAGGAAACCTTACATTGGGTGCAGCGGAACAATATGACTCCTTCAGTTCTGATATCTAGCCCTTGATTCCTTTCTGTAGCAGAGCATTATCAATATCTGAACCTGGATCTCTTTCTCTAATTCTTTAGTGCTGAAACTCCTTCTTGCTGAAAGTCTTTCTTCACGATCTTCCTCACTCTGATTGCGGTATCACTTGCTGTGTGTGGGCACTACTCTAACACTAAGAATTTCGAAATTTCCAGGAAGAAGAGAGAGAAGAAGTAGCAGCTAGGAATAGAGAGAGAAGGTTCAGCTTTTTCTCTGAAAGAAAAAGTAGAAAGTTAAGTGTAAATTTCCTGAAGCCTTCACTATCTATTTATAGCATTCCACTAGGGTTAGGTTTGAATTATTTGGCATTAAAATAATGAAAATATCAGAGGTAAAACCCTACAAAAGTGGCCGGGCATGCAATGTGGATTTGGGCCTCACTTTTTGCAATTTTGCAGTTTTATCTTTTCTGCATCTGATTTTCTCAAAAACGCCAATTTTCTAATTCAACCATTTGAATGCCAATTCTAACTATTTAATAACTATAAATAATTATTAAATAATATTGTCATTTATCATATTTATTAATTGAACCATACAAAGTATCATAATTAACAAATATGCCCCTAAAACTCTTTCTTTACAATTTCGCCCTTACTTAGTGAAAAATTCACAAATAGACATAGTCTAATTTGAGAATTATAATTGATTAATCAAAACCAATTAGATGAGTCTTACAAGCAATATTATCTCAACTAGTGGGGGGACCATGGGTCTATATAACCGAGCTTCCAATAAGCAGATCAAGAATTTATAACCTAAATTCACTGACTTATTAATTCTTCGTTGAATCCACACATAGATTTTAGAATTGCACTCTCAGTATATAGAATGCTCTATATGTTCCACCATATAGACACATCATTAGTTATCTATTGTTATAATCCTAATTTGATCAATGATCCTCTATATGAATGATCTACACTGTAAAGGGATTAGATTACCATTACACCCTGCAATGTATTTAATCCTTAAACCACTTAACCCTGTATAAATGATATTTCAGCTTATGTGAAATGTGATCTCCACCATTTATTTTTGTTTGGTCAAGCTCGAAGGAGATCATCCTTTACTTACTATTCGCCAGATAGAAGCTATAGATTCCATGTTTATGTTAGCGCTCCCACTCATTTACACTACCGTGTTCCCAAAATGTACGTATCACCCTGACCTAAAAGTAGGCTTAACTAACAACTCAAAGAACACGAATAGCCTCCTGAGATTGAGCCTAATCATAACAGGATTAAGATCATCTGATCTAGGATCAACTAGGCGATATTGACTTGAATAGATATTACGGTAAGTTTAATAAATCTTAGTCAAAGTTCAATATCGGTCCCTTCCGATGCATACTCCATGCACCCAATCTGAGCTTTACTTTAACCAATGCTCTAGAAAGAACACAGCATTTCTCCAAATGCAAGTAAACTCTGTTGTAGATTATCATATCAGTAAAACCCTATGTTTGATAAATCTAGGAATTTTTATTCACATAATCATGTTTACTTTCCAATGTGTTGACAGCACAATAAACAGGATCAAGTATGTGAAAAGGGTTTCAGATGAATTCATACATTATATACATATAATCATGAAATAAATCATGTGAACCATGCAACATTAAATGGTATTTCTGATCTATATTAATAAGTAAATCTAATTATATTGAAATGAGTTTTATTTAGGGCATAAAACCCAACAAACTCCCACTTGCACTAATATAAAACAAAAAGTGCATTTCAAATAATCTCAACACCTTGATATACAAATCAAGTGTAGTAGTAGTAAACTCCTCGTAATAGGATCTGAAAGGTTGAATTAAACATAACATTTTCCCCACCATCACTCTTCCTTAATCACAAAATCATTGATAATGTGAAATTCCTCTCTATATGTCTACTCTCTTGGGATACTGGATTCTATACCTTTGGCAACTACTTCTTGGTTATTCACGAAGTAACACTAGTAGTTTAGGCAATTTGGAATGGTGCCAAAAATGTATAGAACTTTCCTTAGACGATAAGTACCTTTCCTGCAACTTTAACATTCAGTCCCTTTCTGGTAGACCTAGAGACTTCAGATAGGTTTTTACACTTCTCCAAAATCACTATTCCACCCCCAGAGTAATCACCATCTTATAAGAAAGATTTTCTAGCACAAAGGCAAATTTCGAAATCTGATATGGTGTAGTCTAAGAGTTTTAAACACACCCTTATAGACTAACATATAGTTACTCTTCTTTATCTTAAGATTTACTTGATTGTCTTCCAATATTCTTCTCCTGGATTAATCTGATACCTACTCATTACTCCCACTCAACAGCAGGTGTCTGGTCTAAGGCATACAAAAGCATATCTAAGACCTCTCACTGTTGATTTAAGAAATTCTTTCATGGCTTTATCTAAGACCCATTTCAATATAATCAGATTTACTTATTAATAAAGATAAGAAATAACATTTTATGTTGCATGGTTCACATCATTTATTTCATGATTATATATATAATGTATGAATTCTATTTAAGTCTAGAACATATGAATTTGTTAATGATTATAGTGTTGTCAGCACAGTGTAATATAATCTTAGTTATATGTTCGAAAGTTTATTCCCTAATTTGTCAGAACACTGAATTTAGACTGACATGATAATCAGCAATAGGTATTCTTACACCTTGGATAAGTGTTATGTCCTTTCCAGGGCATTGGCAAAGTTTACCAGTATCGGATGTATGGAGTACACAACGGAAGGGACCGATATTGAACTTTGATTAGATATATTAAAATTTATCGTAATATCTATTCATTTCAATATCACCCGTTGATCCTAGATCAAATGATCTTAATCCTGATATGGTTAGGTTTGATCTCAAGAGTATTGTATATGTTCTTTGATTTGTTAGTTAAGCCTACTTTTAGGTCAGGGTGCTACGTACATTTTGGGAACATGATAGTATAATTGAGTGGGAGCAGTAACATAAATATGGAGTCTATAACTTCTATAGGAATTTAGAAGTGAAACGATGATATCCTTCGAGCTTGGCTAAACAGAGATAAATGGTGGAGATCTCATTTCACTTCGCTGAAATATCATTTATACGGAGCTAAGTGTTTTAAGGATAAAATACATTGAAGGTGTGACAGTAACTGTTGGGTTTTATGCCCTAAATAAAACTCATTTCAATATAATCAAATTTACTTATTAATAAAGATCAGAAATAACATTTAATGTTCCATGGTTCACATGATTTATTTCATGATTATGTACATAATGTATGAATTCTATTTAAGTCCAGAACATATGAATTTGTTAATGATTATAGTGTTGTCAACACAGTGGAATATAATCTTAATTATATGTTCATAAGTTTATTCCCTTATTTGTCAGTTCAATGGATTTAGACTGACATGATAATCAGCGATAGGTATTCTAACACCTTAGATAAGTGTTATGTTTAGGGCAATGGCAAAGTTTACCAGCATTGGATGTATGGAGTATACATCGGAAGGGACTGATATTGAACTTTGATTAGATATATTAAAATTTACCATAATATCTATTCAATTCAGTATCACCTGTTGATCCTAGATCAAATGATCTTACTCCTGATATGTTTAGGTTCGATCTCGAGAGTATTATACATGTTCTTTGATTTGTTAGTTAAGCCTACTTTTGGGTAAGGGTGATACGTACATTTTGGGAACATGATAGTATAATTGAGTGGGAGCGCTAACATAAATATGGAATCTATAACTTCTATAGGAATTTAGAAGTGAAACGATGATATCCCTCGAGCTTGGCTAAACAGAGATAAATGGTGGAGATCTCATTTCACTTCGCTGAAATATCATTTATACGGAGCTAAGTGTTTTAAGGATAAAATACATTGAAGGTGTAACGGTAATTTAGTGCCTATTCAATGTAGATCATCTATTAGAGGGTCATTGATCAAATTAGGATTATAACAATGGATAACTAATGACGTATCTATATCGTGGAACATATAAAGCGTTCTATATATTGAGAGTGCAATTCTAAGTTCTATGCGTGGATTCAACGAAGAATTAATAAGTCAGTGAATTTAAGATATAAATTCTTGATCTGCTTATTGGAAGCTCGGATATATAGACCCATAGTCCCCGTACTAGTTGAGACCATGCTGCTTGTAAGACTCAGTTAATTGATTTTGATTAATCAATTATAATTCTAAAGTTAGACTATGTCTACTTTGTGAATTTTCACTAAGCAAGGGCGAAATTGTAAAGAAAAGAGACTCTAGGTTTATTTATTAATTAAGAGATTTTATATGTCTAATTAATAAATATATTAAATGACAATATTATTTAATAATTAACTTTTAGTTATCAATTAATTAGAGTTGGCATTTAAATGGTTGAATTTAAAAATTGGCGTTTTTGAGAAAATGAGATGCAGAAATGATAAAACAGCAAAATTGCATAAGTGAGGCCCATTATCCAAGACCCATGTACGGCCACACTTATAGGATTTTATCATTTATTTTTTCATTATTTTAATGCCAAATAATTCTAATTTAAACCTAGGTGGTTACCTATAAATAGATAGTGATGGCTCTCATTCACACTTAACTTTGTCAGATGAAAACTGAGCCTCATATTCTTTTCTCTAGGCCGAACCACTTCTCTCTTCTTTTCTTCTCTAAATTTCGAAATCCTTGAGTGAATGAGTGAGTGCCCACACACATCAAGTGGTATCTCAATCATAGTGTGTAAGACTGTGGAAAATCAACCAACAAGAAGGAGAATCAGCATCAAAGGAAGGAGAGAAAGAGATCCAGGTTCAGATCTTGGTGATGCTCTGCTACAGAAAGGAATCAAGGGCTAGAGATTTGAACAGAAGGAATCATTATATTCCGCTGCACCCAATGTAAGGTTTCCTAAACTTTATATGTGTTTATTTCATTGTTTTAGAATTCATATTAGGATGTTAATGAAACATACTTGTTCTTAAATCTAGATCCTGGTAAAATATATCCAACAGTAACTTAATGCCTATTCAATGTAGATCATCTATTAGAGGGTCATTTATCAAATTAGGATTATAAAAATAGATAACTAATGACGTATCAATATCGTGGAACATATAGAGCGTTCTATATGACTAAGAGTGCAATTCCAAGTTCTAAGTGTGGATTCAATAAGGAATTAATAAGTTAGGGAATTTACTTGGTAAATTCGGTTCGACTTATTGGTAGCTCGGTTAATAGGCCCATGTTCCCCATACTAGTTGAGACCATACTGCTTGTAAGACTCAGTTAATTGATTTTGATTAATCAATTATAATTCTAAAGTTACACTATGTCTAGTTTATGAATTTTCACTAAGCAAGGGCGAAATTGTAAAGAAAAGAGATTCTAGGTTTATTTATTAATTAAGAGACTTTAAATGTCTAAATTAATAAATATATTAAATGACAATATTATTTAATAATTATTTTTTAGTTTTTAAATAATTAGAATTGGCATTTAAATGGTTAAATTGGAAAATTGGCATTTTTGAGAAAATGGGAATGAAAAATAACAAAATGGGAAAGTTGCAATGTGAGGCCCAATTTTCTTATATGGATGCCCACTATGCAAAGGGTTTACCATTTATTTTTTACCATTATTTTAATGCCATACAATTCTAACCTAAACCTAGATGGCATTCTATAAATAGAAAGTGTTGGCTTCAGGAAACTATGACTTTGCACATTGTTTCTTTCAGAGAAAGCCATAGCCACTTTCATCTCTCTTTTATTCTCTTCAAATTTCGAAAATTCCTTGAGTGAATGAGTAGTGCCCACACACATCAAGTGGTATCTCAATCATAGTATGTAAGACTATGGAAAATCAGCATCAAAGAAGGAGAGAAAGAGATCCAGATTCAAATCTTGATCATGCTCTGCTACAGAAAGGAATCAAGGGCTAGAGATCTGAATGGAAGGAGTCATTATATTCCGCTGCACCCAATGTAAGGTTTTCTTTAACTCTTATGTGTTTATTTCATTGTTTTAGAATTCATATTAGGATGTTAATGAAACATACTTGGTAGTAAATCTAGATCCTGGTAAAATAATTTCCAAAAACATCTCCCCGTACTCCTTGTAAATCCATTTGCATCTCAAAGTACTTGAGATGGGAAAGAGGATCTTCTCTCCCACTATACATCTTCCACGTTGCCATTTTGAACTTATGAGGCAGTGGCAGGAGATTGATCTCTGGTGAGAAGGGAGTTTCGGGAGCTCGGTCTAACTCAAGATCATTGTTACGCTGTCCAGCCATGCCATGAAACATATTTTTCAATTTGTCAAGCTGGGCCTATACGATGGGCTTACCTATTCGGTATTATGGTCGACTTGGATTACGTCAGCGTCTTTCTGAGCGGGGATTTGAGTATGGGCTCCAGGCTGCAAGATCGTTGTTATATTCTACTGGTCTGTTCCCCTTCTTCTGTTTAGGTCGTTCCTTAGATCATGGGTTGCTCCCAACCTTTCGAACACAGAAGAGCCTAGTTGCCTTAGCGATTGGAACCGTCAGGTATGACTCCTCCTGATGAATTACCGGACAAGGTCTGCTCGCCTACCGCTTGGCCCACGAGCGGAACTCGTAACCGCGGATTGGGCGGCTGACCATTTGTTGTCTGGGAAGTGTTCATCGTTGGGTCATCCTCTGTTTCTCCCAGGGGAATGTCGTTCGGCGATTACTGACCTACAGTTTGGTAGGCTCTTCGTATCAGCACGGTGGCTTGTCGACTACGATCTTCGATCTCTGCATGGTGAGCCCTTAATGCCTCCATCTCTTTATCTCTCCATTCAGCGAACAGACGCCTTTGTTCGTCAAACGCGAGATTTACTGCAGCGCGCAGTTCATCCTGATCATGATGCAGAGTGTTGTTATGACCCTGCATGAGTCTGACTGCATCACGGAGATTTTGTAATTTGGTTGCATCTCCGATGGTCGTCTGGGCGTTGGTTCCAGGCGGAACAGTCGTATTATGGATTCCCTGGTTGTGTGCGGAACTGTTATTCCCAGTCTCTTGCACACCAGGCGTAATTCCAGTAACAACAGCTATTTCACCATTCACCACGCTTCTCGTCTGTTCGGGATTAACAGCAGGCGGAACCCTTGAACTCCTTGGGTCATGTAATGTCGGATCTAGCGTCTGTGAATTTGCTGGGTCAAACAGGCCTCTACGAGTTTGAACCATCGTGTTGGCGGTTGAGTGTCGAATAAAGAGCGATTTGTGATCCTTCTCTCAATGAAAGCACCAAAATGTTGACTTCTCTTTTAGGCAACGACAATGAGTCTATTTTATAAGCGATAAAGGATATGTAGTAACAGATATATAGTAAAGCAATAATAAGACACATCAAATTTATAGAGGTTCAACTCCGAGCAATTTGGTAATAGCCTAATCCTCGTTATTTGTATTGACTTAAGAACAAGGAAGAAGATTCCTTTTCTTATAGCTCTTACAATAGTATCTATGAATATATAATTCTTAGATAATAATATAGTCTTAGCTTAGCTGCATTTCGACTTTTCGATCCCCCTGCCCAGTGAACATGCATCACTATTTGTTGACTTCGCTTTTAGCCAACGACAATGACTCTTTTTAATAAGCGATAAACGATATGTGGTAATGAGAATATATATAAGAAAGCAATAATAAGACACAAGAATTTTATAGAGGTTTAGCCCCGAGTAGTTCGGTAATAGCCTAATCCTCGTTATTTGTATTGACTTAAGAATAAGGAAGAAGTTTCCTTTTCTTATAGCTCTTACAACAGTATCTCTGAATATATAATTCTTAGATAATAATATTGCCTTAGCTTAACTGTGTATCGGCTTATAATTTTTCCGGTCCTTTGCCCAGTGAACATTCCTCACTATTTCTAGGGCTGGGAAACTTGAGGAGGAAGAGTTTCCTCTCTCGTTACAATGCGCATAAACAGAAAGATCGTGTGATCAATGCTGAATGCAAGGATCGTGGGATTGAGGTTGAATACACTGATAGTGGGATCGTGTGTATGCCACATCCACGTAAATTGATCCCTGAGTTGTAGGGATTGAGCTGATGACTCATGATGCGAAAGCTGAATTCGCTAAGTGTTGATCGCCCTGCATGGCTCGTTGAATATTTCATTCTGGATGTGCCAGCGAGGTGTCCTGCTCGGCCCATCGTTCTGAGCAGATGCTCCAAGTGGACTCCACGTGTCACCATTCTCGTGATGCCACGTCAGAGTGCCAAATTTGGGATAACATTTGCCCCCCAAGTCTGTACGGGACGTTTGAGGTTGCGTGTAGACTTATTCCGAGCTGGCTCTGCCTTTGGATGGGGACACGTGTCGAGCAGGACCATTCGAGACTCGATGTGAAGCTGACTGGGCGTCCCTTCGGTTTTCAGCTAATTAATGCTCTGACAATTAATATTTTGAAAATCCGAATTTCTCTCTCCACGGCTGACGGTTGCACTTAATTACTTTTGATTTACCATATTCGCTTTTGAGGCGGGAAGTCGAGGTGTCTAAGGTTCCTTTGGATACAGTTCCCCACTTGCCTATAAATACTCATCGTACTGGCGCATAACCCATTTTATCACCCTTCGTTGTTAAGTAAACTCCAGAGCAAAAAGAGAGCTTTCTGGCTTCAAAGTTGCTGAAGTGCCTTCAGACGATTGCTGGTTTGCTTGAACTCAGACATTCGAATCTTTGAGTAAGTTTCTGATTCCCTTTATGCTTTTCTTTGCATGTTTACGCTTTGAACGCAACTATGCTGTAGGAAGAATGCTTAGGAAACCCTAGGGTTAGAAACTTCTGCGACTCTTCTTTTCCATGTCTTCATGTGGGCTTTCAGCCGTAGAGCTTATTTTTTAACCGCATTGTGTCTGTCTTCAATCTTGCTTATTCTAAGCTTCATGAACTTTTTTGTCGTAACTCAAGAAAACTTTCTGACTTCTTGAGTTTTGACTTTTCTATAAACATAGTCGTTCTTTAATCTGTTGAGTACTCCTGGTCGGCATATTTGCTTGTTTTTCGTTTGATACTCCGTCCAACACTCATCTTGTGTGTTGTCTTTTGTAGATGAACCCTGGTGAGTCTTGGGAACTTGGGCATCAGATCGACAAGGATTTGCTTCAACTTCTGCACGAGGTTCATCCTCGTCTTCGTGCTAATCCTCCTTCTAGCGAAGGAAACTCTTCTAACCCCGTACCCAGCCATAGGATGATGGCTCGTACGAAGAAAACCACGCGTCTGGCTGACGCTTCTGATCCTCAAGTGGCTCGGCTTGCCACTCTGACCGACACCGAACAGGATTCGGCCGTCCCGATGGAGGAGGACCGTGAGGGGGACGTTGAGGTCCAAGAGGTTGAGGAGCTGGACGAGGTGCATCCGGGCAGTCCTTCCGAGGCGGAGGGAGAGGAAGAGGTTGAACCCCCTAACTTCGAGGAGTATAATGAGGCTGCGCAGCCAGTCGATGCTGACGGAGACGTCCTGGTTAAGGGCGTGGACTACGTCAGTAAGGAGCTTGTTGAGGCGGTTTCTCATAAGAGGCAGGGTGCCTTGGGCGCCAGGTGGGTAAGTCCTCTGTCCAAGATTTCGAAGGCACACCTTCGAACTCTCGACCAGGAAGGGTACCTGGGCGAGCTAGACTGCTACATTCCTGCCCACGACAATCGCGCCACAAATCCTGATAAGGGAATGTGTGCCTGATCGGGGGCCCACAGCCAGCAAGAGGCGCTGATGCCCTTGCATAAGTACTTCAGGGATGTGGCAGACTTCTTTGGCCTCTACCAGGCCCAAATTACTCCAAAGGGCATTAAGTATTTGTCCGCTCTCTTCGTCCTCTACGCTTCCCAAGGATGGGATGCTCCTTCCCCCCACGAGGTCGCCTGGTTCTTCGACCTGATGTCTACCCCGAAGCAAGGCAGGTCGGGGTACATCTACTTCTCTCAGCCAGGCTTCAAGTGGTTGAGCGGCACGGATGACAAGGCCATCAGCAAAATAGGGTGTTTTGTTGATGAGTACTTCATGGTGAAGGATCCGAGTATCACCCGGACTCGGTTTCAGCAGATTCTAACATATCACTGTCCTCCCCTCACCCTTGCTCTTAGGGATAGAGCTCAAAAACTTGCCCGGTTGCCGGAGGAAGACAGGAATATCATCCAGTTGACCTTCGATGATAATCTGGTGAAGTATGGGCTTTACCCTGAGGACTTTTCTCTTAAGTTCGTGGCGGGGAAGAAGAAGAAGTCTGATGTTGGCCGGCCTGAACAAGCTCATAAGGAGAATGAGCTGATTCAACTGAAGCGAGAGGCTAAGTTGAAAGGAGGTGCCAGGGCCAAGCAGTATGCTTAGGAGCCTTTGAATCCTGAAGATGAAGTCGAGGACGAGCACGTGACCCCATTGAAGAGGAAGAAGAAACTCTCCGTCATGCCCAAGCCCGTTGAACATGCCATTCGCATAAGGGAGCCCACTTCACCTGTTCGACCATCTCACCCCTTTGCCGGCAAAGGGAAGGTTGTCATGTCTGAAATAAAATCGATGTCAGGTGATGATGGACTTCTGACTCTCTGTGGGGGGGGGGGGGTCACCTTGCATTTTTCTTTACTTTTGAGCTTCTTGACATTCATGCCTTGTGTTTTCTGATGGCTGTTTTCTAACCACACTGTTTTTGTTCTGTGCAGACATGTCTCGGTAGATGCTCGATGCTCTAAGGAAGAGAATGGGTGGAAGCTCTAGCGCCTCTCCTCCGGCAAAAAGTCTAAGGGCGGTGAGGTGTCCTCGGAGAAGTGACCTTCTGGAGAGGTCATTGACCTTTCTGAGGAGCTGACTGCTGCAAACCATTCTACCCCTAAATCTGCCAAGTCCACGCAGTCTGGACCACCAATGACTGGGTCTGAACTGGTCAAGAGTGTTCCTGAGCGGGTGCAGGCACCAACTCCACCTTTGCCCGTGCTACCAGAGGCAAGAAAGGGCAAGGAGATGCTGGCCCACTATATGAACCGACTGGTTCTTGAGGTCAGTGAGCAACTGGCTGGTGCTGATAGTGACTCATCTTTGGATGTGTTGGTGGGCGGAGTCGTGAAGGAGCTCACCAGGGTAAGTCTTTTTTTGATACTTCCCTTTAACTTTCCACACTTACGTCCATATGCTGACTTTTTTCCTTTGTGCAGGCCAGTTTGAAGTTTGCTTACACTTACTCCCGGGCTAAATTTGTTACTTCCAAGAGTGCGGCTCTGTCCGACACCTTGAGGGCGGAGGCGGACTTGGCCAAAAAGGAAGCTGAGGAGGCCAGGGCAGAAACTGGAGCTGTTCGGCTGGAGTTGGGCGAAGCCAACAAGAAACTGTTTGCTGCCGAGAAGAAGATCTCCGTGCTGACAAAGGATCTCGAAGTTGTTGATCGCTTTGAGGAGACCATCGAGATCTTATCTGGTGAAGTTAACAGTCTTTAGGATGAGAGGACTTCTCTGCGGCAAGTTCTTCTTCGGATGAAGGAGGAGAAGGACACCAAAGGGGCCGAGGCAAACAGGTTGAAGGAGAAGGTCAATGCCTTGGAGACAACCGGCCTCGAGCTCTTCTTCGATTTCTGGAAGGCTAATCCCCAGGCCAATTTTGACTACTTGGGCGAGGCTAAGGACATGTACCTTGAGTACTGGGCGGCCCAAGTTGCTTATGGTGGGAACGAGGCGGCTACTTCAATCTCCGGCCGAGCCTCTGGCCAGGCTGGTGATGCTTCTCCTGTTCGAACAACATATCCTCCTGCTCCAGTTGGCTCAGAAGAACTGAACCAAGAGCCTGGGACTCCAACTGTTTGAACACTTATCTTTTTATCTCCTTTTTATATATATATATATATATATATTATATGCGGCCTCAAGGCCTTTTTTAAGACATCATGACCCACCAAGCGGTCTTTAAACTTGGAATTATTTTTCATTTTGTGGACAACGGGCTGACCGGGCAGCTTTTAATCCCGGTACTACGTGCTTTTGTCATCCTTAATGAATTTCATTCTCTGTTTATAATTGTCGTACAATTGTGATTGTTTTATTTTTACCAAATTCTTGGTACAGGTATAGGTGCCCCCCAAGTGACCGAGCAGAAGTGTGACTCTTGGTCACTTGTCTTTCGCAAATATATTGCTTATCTGTTCGGTGTTTTGGGTTCGACTAAAACTTTTGTACGCACTTTAGGTAAATCATGCGGATTTTTTCGACTCAATAGAATTGGAAATACTATCTTTATTCATTTATTGATCGAAAATGTATTTGTTACCGTAATAACTTACATCTGAGCTAGTGATCTAATTTGATCTTTTAGCTTAACATTACATAAAACAAATAAGAAACTATACTTTAAAGTGGTCTTGGCGACCTAAGTACGTTGTTTCAGAAACCTTTGCGCGTAGTCCGCCCAGAAGGCCATTCACTTAGAAGTGAATGTTCATTTAGTACTTTAAAGTGGTCTAACCGACCTGAGTACTTTGAAGTGGTCTAGCCGACCTGAGTACTTCTAAGTGGTCTAGCCGACCTGAGTACTTTGAAGTGGTCTAGCCGACCTGAGTACTTTATTGGTAATATTTTCTTAAATGTTCTCCATTCCAGTGGTACTAGAATGAGTTGCATTTTTTCGTCATACTTACCCAATTTATATGCTCCGGAGTCGAGAACTTCGACCACCTGGAATGGTCCTTCCCAGTTAGGTCCTAGTACACCTGACGTGCTGTCTTTGGAGTTTAGGAATACCCTTCTTAGGACCATATCTCCCACGAAGAATTTCCGAGCTTTCACTTGTTTGTTGAAATACCGAGCTACTTTTTGTTGATGACCTACCAACTTTAAGTTTGCAGTTGCTCATTTTTCTTCGATTTCATCAAGTGATTCTGCAAGGAGTATGTGATTGGTACCTTGATCGTACGTCAATCTTCTGAGGGAAGGTGGCTCAAGTTCGACGGGCAACATAGCTTCATAACCGTACGCCATTGCAAATGGTGTCTGACCGGTTGCTATTTTTTTCGTTGTACGGTATGACCATAGAATTTCAGGGAGTTCTTCTGGCCAGTTTCCTATGGCATCTTCGAGTTTCTTTTTTAGTGTATCCTTCAAGGTTTTGTTGAATGCGTCAACTTGACCGTTTGCTTATGGATGTGCCACTACGGAGAAACTTTTGATGATACCATAGTTCGCACAGAAATCAATGAAAGATTGGCTGTCGAACTGCTTGCCATTGTCCCAGACTATTTTGTACGGTAGTTCGAACCGGCATATGATGTTCTTCACTATAAAGTCTTGAACCTTCTTTGATGTGATGGTTGCGAGTGGTTCAGCTTCGATCACGAGTAAAGTAGTCGGCGCTACCACTTTGCGTCTCGCACCCTGCCTTTACCTTTAGGTAACTGTCCGATTAGGTCAATTCCCTAGATGGCAAAGGGCCACAGACTCTGCATGTAAAGACCGCTTAGTTTAATTTGAAAATTAGCAGTTAATTAAGATTTAATTATGAAAATTATTTATAGATATTTAAATAATTATTTATGTTGTTATTTTGAATTCAGAATGCATTTTTATGTCATATAGTGAAATTTCATAATATTGCATTTTCGGTGCCCGGCAACATGGAACTCGGTGTATGGCTCAGTAGAATCACAATTTTAGTATTTTAGTATATTGGGGCAGTTTATTAGACATTGGAAATGTCAGGATTGGTCGGGAATTTAGAATTTCCCAAAATACCTTTAGAATCCTTTAAATTAGTTTTGTGTGGGCAAGGGCATTTTGGTCTTTTTTGCCTTTTAGTGTTTTTTCTTTATGTGGATTAATTAATTGAATTATATTGATTTTGAATTCTTAGTTTTGGCTGAAATGAGGAATTGAAATTATTTTTGTCAGTTTTGCAAAATTAAGAAAATATCAAGAAAAGAAGCAAATTCCTTTTTTCTCTCAAAATCTCTCTATTTCGACCCCTCTTTGAGCAGCAACAATCTTGGTGTTTCTTTGGTATTTCAAGCAGATTTTGAGTACAATCCAAGCTCTAGGTATAGCTCTTACTCTTTCTCTCTTTAGTTTCTTGAAAATCAAGTAAGAAAATGGTTGCATGCTTAGTTTTTGGTGTTGTGCTTGCTGCTATTTGTTGTTGTTGTTGTTTTCAAAAGCTTTGATGTGTTTATTTGAGTGAATTCATGCTAGTTTTGTTGTTAGTTCTTGGGTTTTAACCTTGTGTAGAGATTTTAACTCAAAACTATGATTTTTATGGTTAATTGAGGTATTAGTTGCTGTGGTTGTTGATTATGTTTGGGTTTGTTTTCTGGGGTTATTGTTGGAAATTATTTTACAAGGATCTTAGATCTACTCACAAGTATGTTTATTAACATCCTAAATATCAACTTTCTAAAACGATGAAGTAAACACATATAAAGTTTAAGAAACCTTACACTGGGTGCAGCGGAATTAAATGACTCCTTCCGTTCAGATCTCTAACCCTTGTATCCTTTCTGTAGCAGAGTATTATCAAGATCTGAACCTGGTTTTCTTTCTCTGAATCCTTGATGCTGAAACTCCTTTGCTGATGATCTTTCTTCACGATCTTCCTCACTATGATTGAGGTATTGCTTGCTGTGTGTGGGCACTACTCTTATCACTAAGGTAATTTCGAAATATGAAGGAAGAAGAGAGAGAGAGAGTGGCGGCCAAGGTAGAGAGAGAAAGGCTCAGGTTTTCTAATTCAGAAGTGTAGTTTTCCTGAAGCCTTCACTATCTATTTATAGCATTCCACTAGGGTTAGGTTTGAATTATTTGGCATTAAAATAATGAAAATATCAGTTTAAAATGCCTACAAAAGTGGCCGGCCATGGCTTGTTGGGTTTGGGCGTTGCTTTTTGCAATTTTGCAATTTTAACACTTTTGTATCTGATTTTCTCAAAAATGCCAATTTTCTAATTCAGCCATTTAAATGCCAATTCTAACTATTTAATAACTATAAATAATTATTTAATAATATTTTCATTTATCATATTTATTAATTGAACCATACAAAGTTTCATAATTAACAAATATGCCCCTAACTCTTTCTTTACAATTTCGCCCTTACTTAGTGAAAATTTCACAAATAGACAAAGTCTAATTTGAGAATTATAAATGATTAATCAAAACCAATTACATGAGTCTTACAAACAATATTATCTCAACTAGTGCGGGGACCATGGGTCTATATAACCGAGCTTCCAATAAGCAGATCAAGAATTTAGCACTAAAATTCACTAACTTATTAATTCTTCGTTGAATCCACGCATAGAACTTAGAATTGCACTCTCAGTATATAGAATGCTCTATATGTTCCACCATATAGACGCACCATTAGTTATCCATTGTTATAATCCTAATGTGATCAATGATCCTCTATATGAATGATCTACACAGTAAAGGGATTAGATTACCGTAACACCCTACTATGTATTTTATCCTTAAAACACTTGACCACGTATAAATGATATTTCAGTTTATGTGAAATGAGTACTCCACCATTTATGTTCGTTTGGTCAAGCTCGAAGGAGATCATCCTTTGCTTACTATTCGCCAGATAGAAGCTATAGATTCCATGTTTATGTTAGCGCTCCCACTCAATTGCACTACCGTGTTCCCAAAATGTACGTATCACCCTGACCTAAAAGTAGGCTTAACTAACAAATCAAAGAACACGAATAGCCTTTCAAGATTGAGCCTAATCATAACAGGATTAAGAACATTTGATCTAGGATCAACTTGGCGATATTGACTTGAATAGATTTTACGGTAAGTTTAATTAAATCTAAGTCAAAGTTCAATATCGGTCCCTTCCGATGCATCCAACCTGAACTTTACTTTAACCAATGTTCTGGAAAGAACATAGCATTTCTCCAAATGCAAGTAAACTCTTGTTGTAGATTATCATATCATTAAAACCCTGTGTCTGATAAATTTAGGAAACTTTATTCACATAGTCATGTTTACTTTCCAATGTGATGACAACACAATAAACAGGATCAAGTATGTGAAAAGGGTTTAAGATGAATTTATAAATCAAATCGACAAGCAATTGATAAAGTGAACCAAAACATACACAAATGAATGAAAAATACTTTTGTTTCTTTATTGATGTTGAATAAAATAGATTACATTGAAATGGAGTTTTATTTAGGGCATAAATTCTAACAAACTCCCACTTGCACTAATATAAAACTAATTAGTACATATCAATTAATCCTAAATTCTGACGGTGCTTTTCAAAGGCTGTCACGGCCAGGACTTTGGTAAATGGATCAGCTAGGTTGTCCTCTGTGTCAACTTTCTCAACTAGTACATCCCCTCTTGCCACGTATTCTCTGATAATGTAATACTTCCTTTCAATGTGTTTGCTTCTCTTGTGGCTTCGAGGTTCTTTACTGTTTGCTATTGCTGCATTGTTATCACAAAGTAAGACCAGAGGCTTTTCCATTCCAGGAACAACACCTATACTGGTGAAGAACTTTCTTAGCCAGACAAGTTCTTTAGCAGCTTCGGCTGCTTCTATATATTCAGCTTCCATAGTTGAGTCCGATATCGCGGTTTGCTTAGCACTTCTCCAAACCACTGCTCCACCCCCAAGAGTAAACACCATCCCAGATGTAGATTTCTTGTCTTCAAGACTTGCCTGGAAATCTGAATCAGTGTAGCCTATGGGATTTAAAGCACCACCCTTGTAGACTAACACAAGATTCCTTGTACTCTTCAAGTATTTCAGAATATACTTAACTGCATTCCAATGTTCGTGTCCTAGATTAGACTGATACCTGCTCACAATTCCAACTGCATAGCAGATGTCAGGTCTAGTGCATAGCATTGCATACATTAGACTTCCAACTGCAGAGGCATAGGGAATTTTCGCCATGTCCTCTATCTCTTGAGGATCAGTCGGAGACTGTTCCTTCGATAAACGAATACCATATCTAGAAGGCATGTTTGCCCCATTGGTGTTATTCATGGAGAATCTCTCTAAGACTTTGTCTATGTAGGTTGTTTGAGAAAGAGCAAGAGATCTGTTCTTCCGGTTTCTGATAATCTGAATACCAAGATCATAGGCTGCTTCACCCAAATCTTTCATATCGAATTGAGTGTTGAGCCATTCCTTGATGTGAGTCATTTTCTTGATATTGTTTCCCATAATCAAAATGTCATCAACATAAAGGGCCAGGAATACTACAATTTGGTCTTCCTTGAGTTGGTAAACACAAGGTTCATCTTCATTCTAAAGAAAGCAGTAGCTCTTGATGATTTCATCAAACCTTTTGTTCCATGAGCGAGAAGCTTGCTTAAGTCCATAGATAGACCTATTTAATTTGCAAACTTTTTTTTCCTGCCCAGGAAGAACATAACCTTCTGGTTGCTCCATATAGATGGTTTCTTCAAGTACCGCATTAAGGAAGGCAGTCTTGACATCCATTTGCCAGATTTCATAATCGAAAGCAGCAGCTATGGAGAGAAGAATTCTGATGGATTTGAGCATGGCAACAGGACTAAAAGTTTCCTCATAGTTCACAACTTCTCTTTGGGTATAACCCTTGGCTACAAGTCTAGCTTTAAAAGTTTCGACTTCGCCTCCAGCTCCTCTTTTCTTCTTGTAAACCCACTTGCATCCTATCGGATGATAGTCGTTAGGTGCGTCTACATATTCCCAGACTTTGTTCTTTTTCATGGAATCCATTTCTGAATCCATGCCAGCCGACCATCGTTTTCGTTGCGGACTAGCCATTGCCTGTTTATAGGTTAATGGATCGTCATCAATACCGTCACCTACGACCATATTGATTTCACCATCCAAGCCATAACGAGCTGGTTTTGTTGAAACCCTCCCACTACGACGAGGTACAGTGGTCTTCTGAACAGAAACTTTAGTAGTAGATTTCTCAGTTGGTTCAACTGAGGGAGTGGGATTGTCCTCTTCACGTGTGGAAGAGAACGGAACATTGGAAGGACTTATATCTGAAAGCATTTCCTCCAACACTACTTTACTTTGTGATTTGAAATTCTTAATATAGTCATCTGCAAGGAAAGTTGCGTTTGTAGAAACAAACACTTTATCATCCTTGCGACTATAAAATAGTCCACCCCTAGTCGCTTTAGAATTACTGACAAACATGCAGACTTCAGTTCGTGACTCAAGTTTGCCGTCTTTCTTTCTTAAGACATGAGCAGGGCACCCCCAGATTCTGTAATGGCGTAAACTAGGTGTACGACCAATCCAGAGTTCTAAGGGTGTCTTAGGGATTGATTTAGATGGAACAACATTTAAAATGTCGGTTTCCATCTGAATTGCATATCCCTAGAAGGACGTAGGTAGAGTTGAAAAACTAAGCATGGACCTAACTATTTTCAAAAGCGTGCGATTCCGTCTTTCTGCAACTCCATTTTGCTGTGGAGTGCTAGGGGCGGTTAATTGGGATTCAATTCCAAGTTCAATTAAATGATCTTTGAACTGCATATCCATATATTCTCCACCCCTATCAGTTCGCAAGATCTTTAATGATTTACCTAATTGGTTTTGGGCCAAAGCATGAAATTCTTGAAACTTTGCAAATGTTTCAGATTTCTTATGCATAAGGTAAATATGTCCATATCTAGAGTAATCGTCAATGAAAGTGACAAAGTACTCACAACCACCTCGGGCTTTGACATTCAAAGGTCCGCAGACATCGGAATGCACTAACCCTAGGGGTTGTTTGGCACGCTCTCCCTTTGCAGAGAAAGAACGTTTGGTCATCTTTCCTTCTAGGCAAGATTCGCAAACAGGTAATTCACCTAAGACGACATTTTTCAATGGACCGTCTTTGGTTAGCCTGTTTAGTCTGTCATAGCCAATGTGACCCAAACGTAAATGCCATAGATATGTTTCATTATCATCAACGATCTTTTGCTTTTTGTGGTTTCTAGGTTTAGCTACTTTAAACAGTTTGTTATGTAGGGAAAATGGTGTTTCTGGTCTAAGAACATAAAGCCCCTGTTCCATGGATGCAACACAAATCTGAATGTCATTTCGAGAAATGGTAGAACCAGAATTCAAAAAATCTAATTTGTATTGTTGCAATTGTAAGCATGAAACAGAAACCAAGTTTCTACTGAAATTTGGAATGTATAAGACATTGTCTAATTCCAAAATTCTATTTTGAAACTTGAGTTTGGCTTTTCCTCTAGCTCTAACCGAAACGATTTCGCCATTACCAACTTTAAGTTTCAACTCTACTGATTTCAAATAATTCCAATTCTCAAGTAATTGCAATGAACAACTTACATGGTTTGTAGACCCAGAATCAAGAATCTAAATGGATTTATCACTCTCTAACACACATGATTCGAAGACTAAAGCATTACTGCTTATTCGTTTGTTAATTGTTGTTCTTGCTAGTTCATTTTTGTTGTGAAGTATAACTTGAGGAAGTGGAAACACTTTCTCTTATCTTCTCAACTAAGCTTGAAGTAGTAGGATTTATGGAGTTATGAACTATTTGCTCTTCAGAGTGAACAATTCCCAGCTTACACCTTTACGGAATTTAAAGTCCATCATGAGCATATGTGAAGTATTACTCTGACAAGGAGTTTATAACTTCAAGTTCAATTGCTAAGATATTAACTAGGAGTGGAATGAGAAGAGGATTATAGACACTACAACACATCAATAAAACAGAAGTAAGATTTTGGTTCAAAATTCATACACAAGTTCAGAAAATAACAAGTAATGACATATGTTATAGAAATACTAAATCTAACATAGTTTATTTTCCAAGGTTTCTAACATAATGAAATACAGTGTCCCGGTAGGCGAGAGTCAAAGATAACATTAGTTGAATAGAGTTGTGAGCTCATCTAAAATTAAACATTTTAGCAACCTTTTATTCGATCAAAATGAGAATCCAACGTTGTCCCGGTAGGCGAGAGTCAAGGTTATTCTCATTTTATGAGCTTCCACCATTGTTTCATGTTTTATGAGTTTATCTCTAAGTAGTCACCATAGGGGAGAGTCTAAATAGAGACAAAACTCACAAAACACTTATCAACTGAAATCTTACGGTATTAAAAGTGTTCAACAAATAACCATCCCTAGGGGGACGAAGTCTAGCGTCTCGAGGTTATATTGAAAAAATTTAACTATTGTAAGACCAACAATGGAGATCGAATATCTTTTGATTAAAAGCTCATTATTTAAAAAAAAATATGTATTTTGTATAATCAATTTATTCGATATTATAATAATGAAAAATTACAAATTAAAGTTGGTTTAAAAAAAAAATCAACTTCAATTAATTTTCAATTATTATTTAATTCGAAAAATAAATTCGAATAAATATCGAACAAGTTCCATAATATAATAATGAAAAATTACAAATCAAAGTTGGTTTAAATAAAAAATCAACTTTAATTAAATTTCAATTATTATTTAAATTCGAATTGAAAATGGAACAAATTTGAAAATATCTTGTTTAAGTTGTTTTAGAAGATTCTAAAAAAAAAACAACTTAAATATCTTTCAAATCAGATTTAATTAAATTAAAATTAAGTTATAACCACTTAATTTGAAGATATTCCATTTTAAGTTAATATTCGAAAAGCTATTAACCTAAAAAATATCTAAAATATTCCATTATAAGTTAATATTCGAAAAGATATTAACTTAAAAAATATCTTAAAGAATCTTAATAACCAATACCTAAAATTCCTCAACTTAATTTTAAAATTTTAAATCCAAAAGATATTCAGATTTAAGTTGGTTAGTTGTAGATAACTAAATATCAACTTAAATAGGAATATTTAATGAAAAATTTAAATTAAGCTTCAGAAAGAATCTAGATGGTTATAATTCTATATTTAATTAAATATAAGAAAATACATATAGTTTAGCTTAGAATATAAAATTCTTTAAACTATGGTTTTCTTAAATTAATTTCAAAATAAATGAAATTAATTATGTTGCTAATCAATTTTATTAGGTTAAACTAGTGTAATTAACCTAGTGCAGTTTATTCAAATCAGGCAAATGGGCCTTCACAATTGGGGTGGTTCATGTGAGGGGGTGTTGGGTTCAGTATGTCGTACCCACTTCTATGGCTCCCAACTCTCGCACAAGACCCAAAAGTGAGGAATTTAACCTTAAAATGAACAACTGTTATTAATTGAATAGGCCCAAAAACTAAATGTGCCTAAATAAATTCTATCAAGAACTATGATAATTTATTTTAGCAACAACAACCTATATGCATCTATAATGAAATTAAACACATAGGCTCACACAGGCACACTTTGGATGGTTCCTATCATGTTGCTAGGTCATACACAGATGAAAGAAGATTGTAAATATACCTGTTACAAATTATTTACTTGACCAAGGGAGCCATCAGATCATTAGATCTGGCAAAAAGTAACCATGGCTATTTGTAATCAAGTAATAATAGGTTTTGAAAACTTACACACAAGCTAAAACACATACTCCTGCAACAAGGTTAGCTGGATAGTTGGATGTAGGATTTATTTAATTTTAAATTAAATAATTAATTTGGAAATAATTAATTAAATAAAAAAAAATATTTTCAAAAATTTAAATAAAAAATTTGAAAAATTCGAAATTTAAAAAAAAAAATTTAAAATTAAACCTGCATTTTTTTTTTTTTTTGAAAAATTAGGTTTCAACCAACCTAAATATCATTTCAAAATTTGCTAACTACTTTTAAAATTTAAATGTTATTTTATAAATGAAAATTAAATAAAAAATTAAAAAAAAAGATAAATGAATATCTTTTTCAGATTTTAAATGTAATTTAAATAAATAAAATATCAAATTTTAAAAGTTAGCAAAATATCTTACATCTATTTAAAATTACATGATTATAGTTATCTTATTTTAAATTTAAATAAGGTAAAATTATTTAAAAAAAATTAATTTAAAATATTTAAAATCTGACCTTAAATTTAAAAATAAGATATAATCAAATTTAAAAATAAGATAGATTATTAAGCAAAAAAGATAGATACTAATTATTTTTAAATTCAAATTACACTAATATCTTGAATTAAATTTAAAAAAATATTAAATTAATTCATTATGATAATTAGAATTGAATTAGGAATAGTAATATTATAAATACAGAACTACACAAAAAATCGGAAATTAATTCCATGAAAAAGCATGAAAAAACGAAAAATTTGCGAGCTATACGGACAGTATGCATTGCATACTGTCCGCGCGCGTAGGATGGGGAGCATGGGCGAGAGAGCTCGGCGCAGGAGGCTGCCAGCAGCCTCTTCGCGCGCGGAGCCCAGTGATTCAGACAAAAATCCTGTCTGCGCGCGTGCTGTCCGAGGCACAAGCCTCATGCGCGTGCGTGTCCCTGTTGCTCAACCTTGATATTTTTCGAAACTTCAAAAAATCATAACTAATTCAAATTAAATCGAAATTGAGTTCTATAAAAAAGTAACTTGCTTAATTTTTTCCATACTACCCAATAAAAATAATTCTAGAAACAGATATTCAATTATTTTTCATGAAAATTCACAAACATCAATCAATCATCAAATAACATTCAATACAACATGATACAATCCAAAACGTCAAACAATCCTTTTAAAGTCCAAATTTCTTGCAAGCAAATCAATTACCATGGATCTGAGGCCAGTTGTTGGAAATTATTTTACCAGGATCTTAGATCTACTCACAAGTATGTTTATTAACATCCTAAATATGAACTTTCTAAAACGATGAAGTAAACACGTATAAAGTTTAAGAAACCTTACATTGGGTGCAGCAGAATTAAATGACTCCTTCCGTTCAGATCTATAACCCTTGTATCCTTTCTGTAGCAGAGTATTATCAAGATCTGAACCTGGTTTTTTTTCTCTGAATCCTTGATGCTGAAACTCCTTTGCTGATGATCTTTCTTCACGATCTTCCTCACTATGATTGAGGTATTGCTTGCTGTGTGTGTGCACTACTCTAATCACTAAGGTAATTTCGAAATATGAAGGAAGAAGAGAGAAAGAGAGAGTGGCGGCCAAGGTAGAGAGAGAAAGGCTCAGGTTTTCTAATTCATTAGTGTAATTACCATGGATCTGAGGCCAGTTGTTGAAAATATCAGTTTAAAATGCCTACAAAATTGGCCATCCATGGCTTGTTGGGTTTGGGCCTTGCTTTTTGCAATTTTGCAATTTTAACACTTTTGTATCTGATTTTCTCAAAAATGCCAATTTTCTAATTCAACCATTTAAATGCCAATTCTAACTATTTAATAACTATAAATAATTATTAAATAATATTTTCATTTATCATATTTATTAATTGAACCATACAAAGTATCATAATAAACAAATATGCCCCTAATAACTCTTTCTTTACAATTTCGCCCTTACTTAGTGAAAATTTCACAAATAGACAAAGTCTAATTTGAGAATTATAATTGATTAATCAAAACCAATTACATGAGTCTTACAAACAATATTATCTCAACTAGCGCGGGGACCATGGGTCTATATAACCGAGCTTCCAATAAGTAGATCAAGAATTTAGCACTAAAATTCACTAACTTATTAATTCTTCGTTGAATCCATGCATAGAACTTAGAATTGCACTCTCAGTATATAGAATGCTCTATATGTTCCACCATATAGACGCATCATTAGTTATCCACTGTTATAATCCTAATGTGATCAATGATCCTCTATATGAATGATCTACACTGTAAAGGGATTAGATTACCGTTACACCCGACTATGTATTTTATCCTTAAAACACTTGACCCCGTATAAATGATATTTCAGCTTATGTGAAATGAGTACTCCACCATTTATGTTCGTTTGGTCAAGCTCGAAGGAGATCATCCTTTGCTTACTATTCGCCAGATAGAAGCTATAGATTCCATGTTTATGTTAGCGCTCCCACTCAATTGCACTACCATGTTCCCAAAATGTACGTATCACCCTGACCTAAAAGTAGGCTTAACTAACAAATCAAAAAACACGAATAGCCTTTCAAGATTGAGCCTAATCATAACAGGATTAAGAACATTTGATCTAGGATCAACTTGGCGATATTGACTTGAATAGATTTTACGGTAAGTTTAATTAAATCTTAGTCAAAGTTCAATATCGGTCCCTTCCAATGCATCCAACCTGAGCTTTACTTTAACCAATGTTCTGGAAAGAACATAGCATTTCTCCAAATGCAAGTAAACTCTTGTTGTAGATTATCATATCAGTAAAATCCTGTGTCTGATAAATCTAGAAAACTTTATTCACATAGTCATGTTTACTTTCCAATGTGATGACAACACAATAAACAGGATCAAGTATGTGAAAAGGGTTTAAGATGAATTTATAAATCAAATCGACAAGCAATTGATAAAGTGAACCAAAACATACACAAATGAATGAAAAATACTTCTGTTTCTTTATTAATGTTGAATAAAATAGATTACATTGAAATGGAGTTTTATTTAGGGCATAAAATCTAACAGTTATAGTATGGTGATACATGGTGAATTGAGCAGGCTTTAGTGCATGTTAATGGGATTTAACTAAGTTTGAGTTTTGAACTCAAAGCTTGGAGCTTTAATGGTAGTTTGTGTATTTATGCATGAAGCTCGATTTTGTTGCTTTGGTTTTGTTCTTTGGGATGTATATAGCAGGTCTGGAGAGTTTTGAATGATTTGGGGTTGATTTGCATGAGATATGAAAATTTCTAGGTTTCCTGCACCGAACTGGAATTCCGGTTCAGTATGGCTTGTAGGAACCAGAATTCCGGTTGGTGTTCTGGGTTCCTCCCAGAACCGGAATTCCGGTTGTAGAACCGGTCTACCGGTTGGGGAAAAATTGGGAACTCTAGTTCTTCCCATTTTTATGTTGTTTAGGGTATTGCCATGCTTTTTATCGATAGGGAAACTTTTAGTTTCTAGTTTAAGTCCCCGGGAAGTAATTTAGCGTGTCACTTATCAAGTGTTGTGATTATTATGGTTTAGGAGCCTCTAAATCGCCGTGCAGTTCGTTCCCCTCAGGTTGACCGGCACACCTGAATTCGAAATCGAGGTAAGATTAGTATATCAGTATGTATATGTATTTACATGTTTAGCGTGCATGTTAGGAAGCCTGTTAGATTACATAAGATATGTATGTTGGCTTCGTACCATCTGACAGTATCACATCGGTACGGCTAGAGTATGACTAGCGTACTGAGTATAAGCTGATATTATGGTCGATGGTACTGTACTGTTTGGCTGTATCACATCGGTAAGGCTAGAGTATGACTAGTGTACCGAGTATAGGCTAATACTGTAACACATCGGTAAGGCTAGAGTATGACTAGCAGCTGGAGTATGACAAGTGTACCGAGTATAGGCTATTACTCTGTCAAAATTACCATCGTACGAACGTTCGAGACTCAGTACCGTGTGGGACACGGGGATTAGGGTTGTGGTCAGGGGTATGGGCGTCTCATCATAACCCGGGATTTATGTATGTTTTATGATTTATGCTTTTCTTACTGAGTCTGTCGACTCACAGTGCTATGTTTATGTGTAGGTAAGGGCAAGGCCAAAGCTGAGGAACCGTGAGGACGAGCCGATGAATATTGTACATGTCAGGTCGGTTAGGCCTGGAGCGTACGATCCTCGGGACAACACCGCTTTTGTAGTTAGTCGCTGGGCGACAAGTATTTTGTAATAGACAATGAACTTTTTTTGTAAAGTATTTTGTAAATGGGATCCCAAAGTATTTTGTATGAAATGTTATATAAGTTTTAATTAAAAAGCAAAATTTTAATTAATCACGATTTCCATAAACCTCGTTGATTAGCAACGAGCTGCACAGTACGTTTAAAAATCACGTAACATGCCTAGGCTAGTTAGGGTGTTAGAATTTGGTATCAGAGCCGCCAGGTTGTCTTCCGAAGATCGTCATGACATGTACAATCATCATCAGCAGTTAGCTCGCTCTACGGTTCAGTAAGCTTTTATTGCTTTAGTAGCTTAGTTTAATTATTATCAATTAAGAAAAGCCTGTTAGGAAGCATGTTAGTAGCCTGATAGTAGAATAGGTGCATGTTTTAAATTTTCAAATTAAGCGGCATTAGTAAGCTCTCGTTGATCATTAACTGATATGCCAACTCTTGGTTTCGCAGGCTATTCAGACTAGATGGACGTGAGGCGAAATAACAGGAGTCAGGGCAACTCGGTCGGGTCAAATCAAGGTCAGGGAGCTCAGTTTCCCCCAAATGCTCAGGGCTGAGGTAGAGGTCCCAGGGGCAGGGCTCGTGGTCGGGGTGATGCTAACCCGCCACAGGCTGCCCAAGCCACTCAGGAAGCCCAGAACTGGGAAAATAGGTTTGCCGAAATGCAAGCCAGAATAGAGGAGCAAGATAATGAGATCCAGAGATTGAGAAAGCAGGGTGCTCCTGAATGCCTGTTCCAGAAGTTCCAGTGGCACTTGCTCCTGTTGTCCAGGCCAAACCAGTAGTAGCGGAATAGAATGGAACCCCTGTATGAAAGGTTCCGCAAGCAGGCACCTCCAGTTTTTCTGGGAGGTCCGGACGTCATGAAAGCCGAGCAGTGGCTAACTGTGATCACCAAGATTTTGAACTTTATGGGTGTCACCGGGAATGACAGAGTGGTGTGTGCCACATTTCAATTTCAAGAGGACGCATTGGTATGGTGGGACATGGTGTCCATGATACACGATGTCACCACGATGACCTGGGAAAAGTTATAGGAACTTTTCAATGCAAAGTACTACAATGAGGCCGTTAGAAGTGCCAAGAGAAAAGAGTTCACTCACCTGACTTGGAAAGATTTCATGAGAGTTACTGAATATACAACGCAGTTTGATCGGTTGGCGAGGTTGGCCTCAAGAATCGTGCCAACCAATTTCAATAAAAGGAAAAGTATTTGAATGGACTTAATGTGAAGATTAAACATGACCTGATGATCACTACAGACGACAAGACCACCTATGCTGAGATGGTGGAAAAAGCACTGCGAGCTAAGGGCGCAGTTGGGTGTATGACTGAGTTAGCTAGGACTCGAGTGAGTGGCAGGGCTCCTACCCCTCCTGCATCAGGCTTTAGCAGGGGAGGTAATGGTTCGGCCATGGACCAGAAAAGGAAAACATCCACTGCAACCGGTGGCTTGGGTCAGAACAAGAGGTTCCGAGGGAACTAGAACTGAGGCAGTCGTCAGGGTGGTTCAGAGACCCGTTTTTCGTAGTGCCCTAGTTGTAAAAGGCACCATCTAGGTGAGTGTAGAGGGCAGGGTGCTTCCAGTGCGGCATGCCCGGACACTACAAGAGGGATTACCCTCAACTCAGAACAGAAGCACAAAAGGCTCCAGCGAGACCCACTCCAGCTAGGGTGTTTGCCATTACGTAGGCTGATGCAGAAGCCAGCCCTTCAGTGGTGACAGGTCAGCTCTCAGTTAACAACTCTTTTTACTTCGTATTGTTTGATTTTTGGGGCCACACATTCTTATGTGGTAGCCAGGATCTTTAGTAAATTGGATTGACTGCATGATAGTTATGAATCAGGGTTTGGAACCCTATTACCTGGCGGAGAGTTAGTTATCTCCAAAAGGTCGATTAAGTCTATGCCGATCAGAATAGAAGATAGGGAGTTAAGTGCTGACTTAATAGAAATGAGCCAAGTAGATTTTGATATTATTCTAGGAATGGATTTCCTATCTAAGTACTCAGCCAGTATTGACTGCAAGAGGAAGATGGTAATCTTCCAACCGGAAAGTGAAGAACCATTTGTTTTTGTCGGTTCAGTTCGGGGATCTCAAATCCCGGTGATTTCGACCCTGTCAGCTAGGGAACTACTGTGTGGCGTCTGTTTAGGGTTTTTGGCCGTGGTGGTGGACATCACTCGGCCAGATACCATTTGGCCAGAGGATATCAAGGTGGTTTGGGAATTTCTAGATGTTTTTCCCGAGGAACTTCCGGGTTTATCACCTCACCGGGAGAATGACTTTGTGATAGATTTAGCACCCAGAGTGGAATCGGTTTCCAAGGCTCCTTATAGAATGGCTCTAGCTGAGCTTAAAGAATTGAAGATTCAACTTCAAGGGTTACTTGACATAGGGTTTATTCGGCCTAGTGTGTCACCCTGGGGAGCTCCAGTATTATTCGTCAAGAAGAAGGATGGGACTATGAGAATGTGCATCGACTATCGGGAATTAAACAAGCTAACAGTGAAGAATAAATACCCATTACCTAGAATCAATGATCTTTTCAATCAACTTCAGGGGAAGACGGTCTTTTCCAAGATTGATCTCTGATCGGGTTATCATTAGTTGAAAATCCGAGAGGAGGACATTCCAAAGACGGCTTTCTGTACTAGGTATGGACATTACGAATTCTTGGTTATGTCATTTGGACTAACCAATGCTCCTGCAGCATTTATGGATTTGATGAATAGAGTATTCAAGGATTTCCTCGATATCTGTGTAATTGTGTTTATCGACGACATCCTTGTGTACTCTCAATCAGAAGAGGAGCATGAGTTATATCTTCAGATGGTTCTGCAACGGCTTCGGGAACACAAGCTTTTTGCCAAATTCAAGAAATGTGAATTTTGGCTATCTCAGGTGTCTTTCTTAGGACACATTATTAGCAAAGATGGGATCAAGGTGGATCCAGGGAAAATAGAATCCGTCAGGGATTGGCCAAGACCGAAGACAGTGACAGAAATTAGAAGCTTCTTTGGTTTAGTCGGTTATTATCGTCAGTTTGTGGAAGGGTTTTCTAAGATCTCAACACCCTTAACCGAGCTTACGAAGAAGAATCAGCGATTTGTGTGGTCAGATAAATGTGAGGCTAGCTTTCAGGAGCTGAAACAGAGGTTGATTACAGCTCCAGTGCCAGCTTTGCCTTCTGACAAAGAAAAGTTTGTGGTTTATTGCGATGCATCCAGACAGGGTCTGGGGTGTGTACTGATACAAGCAAATTGGGTTATCGCTTATGCCTCCCGTCAGTTAAAGGATTATGAACACCGATACCCGACTCATGACTTAGAATTGGCCGCAGTAGTTTTTGCGTTGAAGATCTGGAAAAATTACCTTTATGGGGAAAAGTGTGTAATCTATACCAACCACAAAAGTCTCAAATACTTCTTCACTCAGAAAGATTTGAATATGAGACAGAGGCGTTGGTTAGAGTTAGTAAAGGATTACGATTGTGAGATTCTCTATCACCCCGAGAAGGCCAATGTAGTGGTCGATGCCCTGAGCAGGAAGGGTCCCGGGCAGGTAGCTAGTATGATTCAGATCTCACCTCAGTTAGCAGAGGACATGGTTAGATCTAGCATTGAGTTTGTGGTAGGCAAGCTTCACAACTTGACGCTGCAATCTGATCTGTTAGAAAGAATTAAAGTCGCTCAGATGACTGATCCAGAATTAGTAAAGGTCACAGAAGAGATTTCAACTGGTCAAGTCAGGGATTTTTTTAGTGTCAAACAACGGGATGCTATTGTATAAAGCTAGGGTTTGTGTTCCGGATAGTGTGGAACTCATAAATGAAATCTTCGAAGAGGCTCATTCTACCCCATATTCCTTGCATCCCGGCACCACCAAGATGTATCAGGATCTTAAACCCTACTTCCGGTGGAGCGGTATGAAGAAGAATTTGGTAGAATTTGTATCAAGATGCCTGTTGGGTTTTATGCCCTAAATAAAACTCCATTTTAATGTAATCCATTTTATTCAACATCAATAAAGAAACAGAAGTATTTTTCATTCATTTGTGTATGTTTTGGTTCATGTTATCAATTGCTTGTCTATTTGATTTATAAATTCATCTGAAACCCTTTTCACATACTTGATCCTGTTTATTGTGTTGTCAACACATTGGAAAGTAAAAATGACTATGTGAATAAAGATTCCTAGATTTATCAGACACAGGGTTTTACTGATATGATAATCTACAACTGAGTTTACTTGCATTTGGAGAAATGCTATGTTCTTTTTAGAGCATTGGTTAAAGTAAAGCTCAGGTTGGGTGCATGGAGTATGCATCGGAAGGGACCGATATTGAACTTTGACTTAGATTTATTAAACTTATCGTAATATCTATTCAAGTAAATATCGCCTAGTTGATCCTAGATCAAATGATCTTAATCCTGTTATGATTAGGCTCAATCTCAAGAGTGTTATTCGTGTTCTTTGATTTGTTAGTTAAGCCTACTTTTGGGTCAGGGTGATACGTACATTTTGAGAACACGGTAGTGCAATTGAGTGGGAGCGCTAACATAAACATGGAATCTATAGCTTCCATCTGGCGAATAGTAAGTAAAGGATGATCTCCTTCGAGCTTGACCAAACGAAAATAAATGGTGGAGATCTCATTTCACATAAGCTGAAATATCATTTATACGGGGCTAAGTGTTTTGAGGATAAAATACATTGTAGGGTGTAACGGTAATCTAATCCCTTTACAGTGTAGATCATTCATATAGAGGATCATTGATCAAATTAGGATTATAACAATGGATAACTAATGATGTGTCTATATGGTGGAACATATAGAGCATTCTATATACTGAGAGTGCAATTCTAAGTTTTATGCGTGGATTCAACGAAGAATTAATAAGTTAGTGAATTTAGGTTATAAATTCTTGATCTGCTTATTTGAAGCTCGGTTATATAGACCCATGGTCCCCCCACTAGTTGAGACAATATTACTTGTAAGACTCATTTAATTGGTTTTGATTAATCAATTATAATTCTCAAATTAGACTTTGTCTATTTGTGAATTTTTCACTAAGTAAGGGCGAAATTGTAAAGAAAGAGTTTTTAGGGCATATTTGTTAATTATGATACTTTGTATGGTTCAATTAATAAACATGATAAATGACAATAATATTTAATAATTATTTATAGTTATTAAATAGTTAGAATTGGCATTTAAATGGTTGAAGTTGAAAATTGGCATTTTTGAGAAAATGAGATGCAGAAATGATAAAACTACAAAATTGCAAAAAGTGAGGCCCAAATCCACATAGCCATGGCTGGCCACTTTTATTGGGTTTATCATCTGATATTTTCATTATTTTAATGCCAAATAATTCAAACCTAACCCTATTGGAATGCTATAAATAGATAGTGAAGGCTTCAGGAAATTTACATTTTTCCTTCAAAGAAAAACCTGAGCCTTCTCTCTCTAACCTAGCCGCCACCTATACTCTCCTCTTCTCTCTTGAATTTTGAACCTCTTAGTGATAGAGTAGTTTCCACACACATCAAGTGATACCTCAATCATAGTGAGGAAGATCGTGAAGAAAGATATTCAACGAGAAGGAGTTTCAGCACTAAAGAAGGAGAGAAAGAGATCCAGGTTCAGATCTTGATAATACTCTGCGACAGAAAGGATACAAGGGTTAGAGATCTGAACGGAAGGAGACATAATATTCCGATGCACCCAATGTAAGGTTTCTCATACTTTATATGTGTTTATTTCATAATCGTTTTAGAAGTTCATATTTAGGGTGTTAATAAACATACTTGTGAGTAGATCTAAGATCCTGGTAAAATAATTTCCAACAATGCCTAACCTGTCAGCAGATTAAGGTTGAACATCAGAGACCAGCAGGGTTGTTACAGCCTTTAACCCTACCTGAATGGAAGTGGGAGGATATCACGATGGACTTCGTGGTTGGATTACCTAGAACCACGGGTTTGTTCGACTCCATCTGGGTTGTGGTGGATCGATTCACGAAGTCTGCTCATTTTCTGCCTGTTAGAACAACCTACTCCGTGGACCAGTTGGCAGAATTGTATGTTAAAGAAATAGTAAGGCTTCACGGGGTACCAAAGTCTATAGTTTCGGATAGAGATCCGAAGTTCACCTCCAAATTTTGGCAGAGTTTGCAACGAGCAATGGGTACGAAACTAAAATTCAGTACAGCATTCCATCATCAGATAGATGGACAGTCCGAAAGGACGATTCAGATATTGGAGGACATGTTACGAGCCTGTGTTATGGATTTTGAAGGCTCTTGGAGTAAATATCTACCGTTAATAGAATTTTCGTACAACAACAGTTATCAGAGTACGATAGGGATGGCTCGCTATGAGTTGTTATACGGTAGGAAGTGCAGGTCTCCCATCCACTGGGATGAGACAAGGGAGAGAAAATACCTAGGTCCAGAGTCAGTGCAGCGAACCAATGAGGCAATTGAGAAAATTAAAGCTAGAATGCTTGTCTCTCAGAGTAGACAGGAAAGTTATGTCGATCTGAAGCGCAGGGATGTTGTGTTCCGAGTAAGTGACCATGTGTTTTTACGGGTGTCTCCAATGAAGGGGATCAAACGTTTCGGGAAAAGAGGCAAGTTATGCCCTAGGTTTATAAGACCTTTCGAGATTCTCGAGAAGGTTGGCCAAGTGGCATATCGGTTAGCATTGCCTCTAGCTCTTTCAGCAGTTCACAACGTATTCCATGTCTCTATGCTGAGAAAATACGTTTCAGATCCTACTCATGTACTTCGTTATGAGAGCCTTGAGCTGCAGCCAGACTTGACATATGAAGAACAGCCAGTGCAGATCCTAGATAGAAATGATAAAGTCCTTCGGAATAAGATCATAGCATTGGTCAAGGTACTCTGGAGAAACAGGAAGGTGGAGGAAGCCACCTGGGAGCTAGAATTAGACATGAGAGCTCAATATCCAGAGTTGTTCAGGTTAGATTTCAGGGACAAAATCCTTTTAAGGGGGGAATAGTTGTAAAGACCGCTTAGTTTAATTTGGAAATTAGCAGTTAATTAAGATTTAATTATGAAAATTATTTATAGATATTTAAATAATTATTTATGTTGTTATTTTTGAATTCAGAATGCATTTTTATGTCATATAGTGAAATTTCATAATTTTGCATTTTCGGTGCCTGGCAACATGGAACTCGGTGTATGGCTCAGTAGAATCACAATTTTAGTATTTTAGTATATTGGGGCAGTTTATTAGACATTGGGAATGTCGGGATTGGTCGGGAATTCAGAATTTCCCAAAATACCCTTAGAATCCTTTAAATTAGTTTTGTGTGGGCAAGGGCATTTTGGTCTTTTTTGCCTTTTAGTGTTTTGTCTTTATGTGGATTAATTAGTTGAATTATATTGATTTTGAATTCTTAGTTTTGGCTGAAATGAGGAATTGAAATTATTTTTGTCACTTTTGCAAAATTAAGAGAATATCAAGAAAAGAAGCAAATTCCTTTTTTCTCTCAAACTCTCTCTATTTCGGCCCCTCTTTGAGCAGCAACAATCTTGGTGTTTCTTTGGTATTTCAAGCAGATTTTGAGTACAATCCAAGCTCTAGGTATAGCTCTTACTCTTTCTCTCTTTAGTTTCTTGAAAATCAAGTAAGAAAATGGTTGCATGCTTAGTTTTTGGTGTTGTGCTTGCTGCTATTTGCTATTGTTGTTTTCAGAAGCTTTGATGTGTTTATTTGAGTGAATTCATGCTAGTTTTGTTGTTAGTTCTTGGGTTTTAACCTTGTATAGAGATTTTAACTCAAAATTATGATTTTTATGGTTAATTGAGGTATTAGTTGCTGTGGTTGTTGATTATGTTTTGGTTTGTTTTCTGGGGTTATATTATGGTGATACATGGTGAATTGAGCAGGTTTTAGTGCATGTTAATGGAATTTAACCAAGTTTGAGTTTTGAACTCAAAGCTTGGAGCTTTAATGGTAGTTTGTGTATTTATGCATGAAGCTCGATTTTGTTGCTTTGGTTTTGTTCTTTGGGATGTATATAGAGGTCTGGAGATGTTTGAATGATTAGAGGTTGATTTGCATAAGATATGAAAATTTTTAGGTTTCCTGCACTGATAGGGAAATTTTTAGGTTTTTAGGGTATTGCCATACTTTTTATCGATAGGGAAACTTTTAGTTTCTAGTTTAAGTCCCCGGGAAGTGATTTAGCGTGTCACTTATCAAGTGTTGTGATTATTATAATTTAGGAGCCTGTAAATCGCCGTGCAGTTCGTTCCACTCAAGTTGACTGACACTCCTGAATTCGGAATCGACGTAAGATTAGTATATCAGTATACATATGTATTTACATGTTTAGCGTGCATGTTAGGAAGCCTGTTAGATTACATTAGATATGTATGTTGGCTTCGTACCATCCGACAGTATCACATCGGTACGCCTAGAGTATGACTAGTGTACTGAGTATAGGCTGATATTATGGTCGATGGTACTGTACTGTTTGGCTGTATCACATCGGTAAGGCTAGAGTATGACTAGTGTACCGAGTATAGGCTGATACTGTAACACATTGGTAAGGCTAGAGTATGACTAGCAGCTCGAGTATGACCAGTGTACCGAGTATAGGCTGTTACTCTGTCAAAAGTACCGTTTTATGAACGTTCGAGACTCAGTATCGTGTGGGACACGGGGATTAGGGTTGTGGTCAGGGGTATGGGCGTCTCATCATAACTCGGGATTTATGTATGTTTTATGATTTATGCTTTTCTTACTGAGTCTGTAGACTCACAGTGCTATGTTTATGCGTAGGTAAGGACAAGGCCAAAGCTAAGGAACCGTGAGGACGAGCCGATGAAGATTGTACATGTCGGGGCGGTTAGGCCTGGAGCGTACGACCCTCGGGACAACAGCGCTTTTGTAGTTAGTCGCTGGGCGACAAGTATTTTGTAATAGATAGTGAACTTTTTTTGTAAAGTATTTTGTACATGGGATCCTAAAGTATTTTGTATGAAATATTATATAAGTTTTAATTAAAAAGAAAAATTTTAATTAATCACGATTTCCATAAACCTCGTTGATTAGCAACGAGCTGCACAGTAGGTTTAAAAATCACGTAACATGCCTAGGCTAGTTAGGGTGTTAGACTGTATTTGTGTTAGCTCGTTGGGCGGAGCTCTTAGTATTTTTGAAAATCTCTGGCATTTGTCGCACTTCTTGACATAGGCTCTCGAATCTTCAATCATCGTTGGCCAAAAGTAGCCTTGCCTTAAAATTTTCTTTGATAAGCTTTGTCCGGCTGCATGATTTCCACAAAATTCGTCGTGAACTTCAAATAGAAGTCGTTCAGCTTCATCTGGTGTGACACGTCTGAGTAATGGCATCGAGAATCCTCTTCTGTACATGATCCCTCCTACTATGATGTACCGTGCTGCCTTTCTTCTCATTTTTCGAGCTTGATTTCGGTTATTTGGGAGTTTCCTAGAGTTGAGATAGGCTGCTATTGACGTCATCCAGTTTGGAGATGTGTCGATCATTTCGATTTCTTCCGTGCCAGTGATGCAAGGCTCTTCAAGGAACTGGAAAGGGACCAGGTTCGCCTTGTCACTTATATCGTTGCTCGCTAATCGAGCTAACGCATTTGTCGTTGTATTTTCTTCTCTTGGAATTTGTCTGAGGTTGTAGCTATTGAATTGTGCGAGCAGATCATGTATTTTGCTCAGATATGCTATCATTTTTTCTCCCCGAGCCTCGTATTCGCCGGATACATGATTTACCACGAGCTGTGAATCACTGTAGATCTCAATGTGTTCGGCCTTCATTTCCTTCGCTAGTTTAAGTCCAGCGATTAGGGCTTCGTATTTGGCTTCGTAGTTAGATGCTTTGAATCCGAATTTGACCGCTGCGTGCAGGTGTTGCCCCCCAAGTGTGACAAGGGCGATTCCTGCACCAGATAGTTGATCTGTTGCCCACCCATCCACATGTAGCTTCCAGGTCGGTTTGTCTTCAATATTACTTGGCTGTGGTATTGGCTCGAGATCGCTTTCTGGTATGCTTTCTGTTTTGCCTGTGCATTCCACCACAAAGTCGGCCAAGGCTTATCCTTTGATAGTTGTTCGGGGTTGGAAATTGATTTCGTACTGACCCAATTCTACCGCCCACTTGAGTAACCATCCAGAGGCATCTGGCTTCTGCAGTATTTATCGTAGTGGTTGGTCGGTATACACCCGAACAGGTGAGCTTGAAAGTAAGGCCTCAGCTTTCTTGTTGCTAGAATGAGGCAGAAGGCGAGCTTTTCTATCAACGGATATCGGCCTTCGGCCTCGGCGAGTCTTTTACTGATGTAATAGACTAGATGTTGCACGCTGTCCTCTTCTCTGATCAGTACGGCACTCACGGCATGCTTTGTGACTACTAGGTATATCCCCAGTTCCTCACCGTCTAGAGGTTTAGAAAGGACGGGAGGTTTTGCGAGCTGTGCCTTTAGGTCTTGAAAAGCTCTTTCACATTCTTTTGTCCACTCAAACTTTTTGTTTCCTCGCAGGATGTTGAAGAATGGAACACATTTATCCGTTGATTTTGACTCGTATCTGCTAAGTGCGGCGATTCGACCAGTTAGGCTTTGCACCTCTTTGGTTTTTGTTGGCGAGTTCATATCCAGGAGGGCTTGGATTTTTTCTGGATTGGCTTCAATTCCTCGAGCATTGACGATGAAGCCTAGAAACTTTCCCGAGCTGACTCCAAAGGAGCATTTCAAGGGATTTAGTTTCGTGTTGTATTTCTTGAGGACTTTAAAACATTCGTCCAGGTCGTCTATGTACGAGTACGGGATTAGCCATTTTTTATTCTGCTTAGGTACGAGTACATGATTCGCGACCCAAGCCGGGTAAAAAGCTTCAATGATGAAGTTGTTGTTGCGCAGCTTTTCAACTTCATCTTTCAAGGCTACTGCTCGTTCTTTATCCAACAATCTTCGTTTTTGCTGAAATGGCCAGATGTTAGGATCGATATTCAGGATGTGTGAAATAATAGATGGATCGATTCTGACCATATCTGCATGTGACCAGGTAAAAACATCTAGGTTTTCTCTCAGAAATTTTATCAACTCTGATTTTATTTCGAGCAACAAACCCTTTCCAATTTTAGCTTTCTTGCCGGGATAGCTGGATCAATCTCAATCTCTTCTAACTCTTCCACAGGTCCAACATTGCTGCTTGGGTCCCCAAGTCGAGGATCCACATCTTCATCCTCGCCTTGGGAAGTTTCCTACTTAGGAATGTTTTTTCCCTTGTCTGGGCTCTAGCTGGAGGATATTTCCTTCTCAGCCTTGGCCACTGCAAGGTTGTAACATTCCCAAGCAGATTGCTGATTCCCTCTAAGACACCCTACCCCATTTTTGGTTAGAAACTTCAGGCACGAGTGAAATATTGATGTGACAACTTTTAAGTCATACAAGGCAGGTCGGCCAAGCATTACGTTAAAGGCTGAAGGAACATCCAATATTAGGAACTGTGCCATGATAGTTATGCTTGTCGGAGCTTGTCCAACTGTGAGGGGTAGCCGGATTTGTCCTACAGGTGCAACTCCTTGGCCGGAGAAACCATAAATAGGCTGGAGGCATGGAGTTAGATCCTTGAGATGGAGCCCCATTTTCTCGTAAGCAGTTTTGAACAAAATGTTTGAAGAAGCTCCATTATCGATCATGGTTCTAGCCACCATTTTGTTTGCTATCTGGACTTCCACGACCACGAGGTCGTTGTGCGAGAATTTGATCTGGACAGCATTTTCATCGTTGAAAGTTATGGTTGGCTCTCCTGCGCGTGGAACTTTGGGTTTCCTCTCTTCCACGGCCAGGATGACTTCTTCTTGCTCGTGCTGAGCTGTTCGGGCATATCTCTCTCGAGCTTTGCTTGTATCTCCAGCGATGTGTGGGCCTCCAATAATGACTTGCAAGTGTCCATCTATCGGTGGAGGTAACAGATCCTGGTTGTTCTGACCGTGATTGGCCTTAACATACTTCTGTAAGTGCGGGTTGTTTTTCTTGATCAGATATTCTATTTCCCGCTTCAGGTTGTACCATTCGTTGGTGTCGTGGCCGTAGTCTCCGTGGAACCGACAAAATTTCATCATATCCCTTTTGTTGGTATCTTTCTTTATGGGCCCGGGCTTCTTGTACGGAATTAACGACTGAGTTGCCATGTACACGCTCTCTATATCTTCAGTTAGAATAGTAAATACAGTGTGTTTGGCATGATCACGGGGAGTCTGTCCGGACTTCTCGGTGAATTTTCCTTTCTTCCCGTTTCCTTGCTTGTGGTTGTTGCCTGAACGCTTGCCACTTGAATTGCTGGAATAATTGGGAAGTTGGGCGGATGTTCCAGTGGAAGGAGCCTTCGTTTTGCCCGGCTTTTGCTCACCTTCTGCTCGTTGAATGGCTTCCTCGATCTTGATGAAGCCTTTGGCTCGGTCAAGGAAATCACTCATTGAGTCGACCGGTCCGTTTTTCCTTATATCCTTCCATAGTTCGCCAAGGACTTCAATGCCCCCCAATATCGCGGATAACTTTCCATCCTCGGTTACCCGCGACACCTTGGTCGCTTCCGTCATGAATCTGCTGATGTATGCCTGGAGTGGCTCGCCAGGTCGCTGTTTTACTTCGACCAAATCTCCCAGATGCAATGGGCGCTGACGTGAGGAAGAGAGTTGTGCATGGAATTCCGAAGAGAAGGTTTTCCTTGAACTAAACTTTCCAGGAGCCAACTTGAAATACCATTGTTGTGCGGCTTCCGACAGAGTGACGGGGAAGATTCTACGACATACGTCCCCTCGCACTCCCTGTAAATCCATTTGCATCTCAAAATACTTGAGATGGGAGAGAGGATCTTCTCTCCCAGTATACATCTTCCATGTTGGCATTTTGAACTTGTGGGGCAGTGGCAGGAGATTGATCTTTGGTGAGAAGGGAGTTCCGCGAGCACGGTCTAACTCAAGATCATTGTTACGCTGTCCAGCCATGCCATGAAACATATTCTTCAATTCGTCAAGCTGGGCCTGTACAGCTGGGCTTACTTGATTGGCGTTCTGGTCAATTTGGATTACGTCAGTGTCTTTCTGAGCGGGGATTTGAGTATGGGCTCCAGGCTGCACGATCATTGTAGTATTCTGCTCGTCTGTCCCCCTTCTTCTGTTTAGATCATCCCTTAGGTCGTGGGTCGCTCCCAGCCTATCGAACACAGAAGAGCCTGGTTGCCTTAGCAATTGACTCGCTTGGCTGACAGGTGGAATGGTTCCATTATTCTGATTGGATCCGTCAGGTATGGCTTCTCCTGATGAATTCTCGGACAAGGTCTGCTTGCCTACCTCTTGGACCATGAGGGGAACTCGTGACCGGGGATTGGACGACTGACCATTGGTTGAATGGGGGCATCTATCGTCAGGTCATCCTCTGTTTCTCCCAGGGGAATGACGCTCGACGTTCGTTGGCCTACAGTCTAGTAGGCTCTTCGTATCAGCACAGTAGCTTGCAAACTACGATCTTCGATCTCTGGATGGTGAGCCCTTAATGCCTCCATCTCTTTGTCTCTCCATTCAGCGAACATACGCCTCTGTTCATCAAACGTGAGATTTACTGCGGCACGCAGTTCCTCCTGATCATGATGCAGAGTATTGCTATGACCCTGCATGAGTCCGAGCACAGCACGGAGATTTTGCAATTCGGTTGCGTCTCCGATGGCCGTTTGGGCGTTGATTCCTGGTGGAATAGTCATGTTATGAACGCCCTGGGTGTGTGCGGAGCTGTTATTCCCAGTCTTTTGCACACTAGGTGCAGTTTCAGTAATAGGAGTTGTCCCACCATTCACCATGCTTCCCGTTTGTCCAGGATTGACAGCGGGTGGAACCCTAGAACTCCCTGGGTCCTGCAATGTCAGATCCAACGTCTCTGAGTTTGCTGGGTCAGACAGGCCTCTACGAGTTTGCACCATCGTGTCGAATGTCGGAAAGAGCGATCTGCAATTCTCCTCTCAATGAAAGCACCAAAATGTTGACTTCGCTTTTAGCCAACGACAATGAGTCTTTTTAATAAGCGATAAACGATATGTCGTAATGAGAATATATATAAGAAAGCAATAATAAGACACAAGAATTTTATAGAGGTTCATCCCCGAGCAGTTCGGTAATAGCCTAATCCTCGCTATTTGTATTGACTTAAGAACAAGGAAGAAGTTTCCTTTTCTTATAGCTCTTACAACAGTATCTCTGAATATATAATTCTTAGATAATAATATTGCCTTAGCTTAACTGCGTATGATCAATGCTGAATGCAAGGATCGTGGGATTGAGGCTGAATACACTGATAGTGGGATCATGTATATGCCACATCCACGTAAATTGATCCCTGAGTTGTAGGGATTGAGCTGATGACTCATGATGCGAAAGCTGAATTCGCTAAGTGTTGATTGCCTTGCACGGCTCGTTGAATATTTCATTCTGGATGTGCCAGCGAGGCGTCCTGCTCGGCCTATCGTTCCGAGCAGATGCTCCAAGTGGACTCCACGTGTCACCATTCTTGTGATGCCACGTCAGAGTGCCAAATTTGGGATAACACTATTTATAGGGCTGGGAAACTTGAGGAGGAGGAGTTTCCTCTTCTCGTTACAATGCGTATAAACAGAAAGATCGTGGGATCAATGTTGAATGCAAGGATCGTGGCATCAATACTGAATGCAAGGATCGTGGGATCAATGCTGAATGCAAGGATCGTGGGATTGAGGCTGAGTACACTGATAGTGGGATCGTGTGTATGCCGTATCCACGTAAATTGATCCCTGAGTTATAGGGATTGAGCTGATGACTCATGATGCGAAAGCTGAATTTGCTAAGTGTTGATTGCTCTGCACGGATCGCTGAATATCTTATTCTAGACATGCCAGTGAGGCATCCTGCTCGGCCTATCTTCCCGAGCAGATGTTCCATGTGGACTCCACGTGTCACTCTCTGATTCTCTCTGTTTTCTCTTTGTAAAAGTTTTAAAGCATCAATAATAAAGTTTCTAATATTTTAATTCACCATATATGTTAAAAATATATCAAACTAATTTTACAAAGGGTAAATACTATTTTGAACACTGTGTTTTGTAAAAGTTATTAATTGGACTTTCTGTTTTATTAAATGTAAAAATGGATCCCATATTTTCTAAAATAGTAAAAATAGGACCATGATACAAAAAATTTATTTTTAATATAACCAATTTTAAGACAATTTCTACACGAACAGATACAAAAAATGTAATCAGTTTTGTCATAACATCTCTAGATCATATTATTATTAAGTTTTCTTTTAATATAAAATCAATTAAGTTGTATAATTTTAAATAATATAAGATTTATTTTGTTATTTAACAAAATAGAAAGTCTAATTAATAATTTTTATAAAATACAAGATCCAAATACAAATATGATATTATAACTTTACCCCGTGTCTTTAGGACTTCAAAGTTGAGAAAAGCATCTCCAATGGTAAAATTCTTTGAAGATGCTACATATCTATACATCATCTAAATATATATTATTTTATTTTTTTTCCACATTATTTTTTTCACCCTTACTTTTAAAAATATTCTAATAGTATAATATATTTTTAAAATGCTATAATTATAATCTTACACATTATTATACATATATTTTTTTTTTATATTAAAAAAAAAATATGTATATTGCACCTCTAATTTTTTATTATATAAAAAAAACATAGCATCAATGTTATTGTTATTGTGTAGTATTTTCCAAAATATTAACATTAGAGATGTCTAAACAAGTTCCAATTAGCAGAGTCCTCACCCAAAAATGACAATCGTGAAAATCCATTTTGAGTTGCCGCGTCACCTCCTGTTCTCTTCCTTCATATCTTTTGTTTAAAGTTCCTAGGTCTTCAAATCCTCTGTCTCTCTTTCTAGAAATCTCTTTTGTCTCTCTCTAGATTTCAGTATCAGAAGAAACCATGAATATCTTCAGGTTCGCCGGCGATATGACCCACTTGATCAGTATCGTGGTTCTTCTTCTCAAAATTTATGCTACAAAATCATGTTCCGGTAACCATTTCTAACCTTTTCCTTTCTCTTTGGCTCCATTGTTGAATATGCTTGCACATCAGTCGTTTTTTCTTCAATTGGAAAGCTTTCACGTTGTAATTGCGGTTACTTGAAGACCTTTTTTTGTGATGGTTTTGTGTAGTTGGGTTTCCATTTATTATATTATTTTTTTAGAAACTTTTTTCATTATTAAAATTTATATGCTTAGGGTTTCACCATTTGGTTGCTGAGCAACGAAACAGCAGAAAATTCGAATATGATATATATTTTGTTGGTTTGTATGAGCGGAATGATGAATTCCCCCTTCTTCGAAAACAAACCGAAACAGTGTTGAAGTTCGTGTTCATAGAAATAAGTTAATTTGTGATATTAATGCCTTCTTTTTTATGGGTTGTAACACTTCTGTTTTTTTTTTTCCTTCTTATAAAGGGATTTCGCTTAAGACTCAGGAGCTCTACGCACTCGTGTTTCTGACTCGCTATATGGATCTATTTACGGATTTTATCTCCGTTTATAACACAGTGATGAAGCTCGTTTTCATAGCTAGCTCTATGGCTATCGTCTGGTACATGCGGGTGCACCCAATGGTGAAGCGCACCTACGATAAAGAGCTCGATACGTTTCGCCATTATTTCCTCGTTGGGGGATGCTTTGTTTTAGCCCTTATTCTAAACGAGAAATATACATTTCAAGAGGTTACTATCTTTCAACATAGCTATTTGTGACTTGATTTGATTTTTGTCTTTTCGAGTGTTAGGATGGTTAGAATTATTGGGGGACAGTGGTTGCATGATAAGACTGATTTTAGATTTAGCAATGAAACAAATCCTCTATTTTAATCAACTATTAATAGGAAGAGGGAACAAAATGTCAACTCAAGTCAGAGATCACCAAACAAGAGAGGATTTTGGTCTTCTCTCCTCCATTTACTTACTAATGTAGTAAATTACCTTTCTTATAATGTCTCCTTCTTACCTAAAATAGGCTGGCTTGTAGTAACTGAAAGTATATGTAGTGCTACTATATGCTGCTTTCTATTTATCTTACTCGAATGATGGATTATTTATATGTTTTTCTTTTCTTTCTTAAGTTTTATTTTCAGTTTAGCTTGCTATGTTTGGTTATTTTGTGTAGAATTTTCAAGTTGTAAATGTATTCGTTTTATATCTGGGATCAAACAAATATTGAACTCCGGAAACTTTACTAACTTTATTTCACACCAAGCTGATTTACTCCTTTGAAAAAGTTGAAGATTATCCTATCAAAGAAGACAATAATATCATATCAGGACTTCTTTCTTCTGTCTAAGGGTGGAATTCATTATTAATGTCCGTATCTCACAATTTATAATCTAGTTGTTCCCCAAGCCTTCCTTTAGCTAAATTACATAGTGCAGCTTTATGTCCTATTAATTTGGATAAAAATCTATTGCAGGTATTCTGGGCATTTTCAATATACTTGGAGGCTCTTGCGATTGTTCCCCAGTTGGTTTTGTTACAACGAAGTGGGAATGTTGACAATTTGACTGGGCAATATGTGTTCTTTCTAGGGTAAGTGATGATTTTTTTCCTCATTCAAACAAATTACTAGTTTGGCTCTTCAAGGTTAGTGATGATTATAAGTTTCTCATTGTGTACGTACTATCCTAGTGAATGTAGCTTTAGAGATTTAGAGTTAACATGTTGGAATTTTTGTGGTCCCGGTCTATGCTTAAATTTTCTCACATTCATGTATACCAGGATGTCTATTCTATTATGATGATCAATTCTTCTCTTCTTATGGAAGTTCTACTTTGCTCTGAGATGTGAACTTTACAAGCTGCAAATTTTCTGCTTTACTAATTAGATTTGCACGATCCTACTCCTATGCTCTTAATTTTAAAGCTTACTACATGATTAAAAATGTAGAATGCCAATGGTGTGAGAAAACAATATCATATGTTTACTTGACACAATTGTGTGTTGGTCCGTTTTGTTGGGGGATATTGAAATTAGAGGCACGAGAATTGGAATGACTTTCTTCTCATTTTTGAAGGATTGGCCATTCCACCAAAATGATTCCTTTGAAAAGGCATTACAATAATTTTAACTTTAACCAACTAATGAAATGGATTACATGCCATTCACTTACCCCCAACCTTAAAGGGATGTACATTATTTTACATTTACATCAATATAAACATTTAATTTGACTTGATTTACAATATTATATGTTTAGCTTTGCTTTAGATCTTACTGTGGCACCGTCATTAACTTCTTGGTAAGATGCAAAGGATACATTTGTTATTGACCTGGCAAGAGCATGGCCGACCAGGATTGACCTGGTAGGAGCATGGCCGGCCAATAATTATTGATACAATAATTATTGATATCTAAGTTTCATATTGTGGCATGCATGAAGTGTTAAATGTCAATGTAATGCACTTGTCTCAAAAATAAGCACTAGGGTGACATACACAAGACCGGTTTTTTTCTTTCTGCAGAGCCTACCGTGGCTTCTACATCCTGAACTGGATCTATCGCTATTTCACAGAGGCTCGTTTCAGTCGGTGGATAGGTACAAATTTACCCTCTTTATTTTCTCACCTTTCCTGTCACTAATACAGTTCTCATGTTTGCCATCTGACACATGTATTGAATTTTGTAGCCTGCGTCTCTGGTCTGATTCAGACGGCTTTGTATGCTGATTTCTTCTACTACTATTTCATAAGGTAACGACACCTGCACCTTAATGTGAAGGATCCACACCTGAAGTTTTTTTGCATTATAGCAACAATGAATTCCTTTGTTTTTGCAGCTGGAAAAACAATGCCAGGCTTCAACTTCCGGCCTGATCTAGAGAGGAAATGATTCTAGCCCAGGGTTACATTTAATTGATAATATAATACAAGGAAGAAAGGAATACAGAACTCTCAAAATCTCACTTGATATAGCAACCTCAACTTTGTACGTGAGAAAAAAAGATTTAGGCTTTTCGGGTGTCTTTGCTATCACAGTATCCAGGCATCTTCAAATTTTTAGATTAGAAAACCTATGTTTATTTGTGACGACATGTGTTTGATGTTGTAATTCAAGTGCGATCATCATCACTTTTCAAAAGCGTTGTTAGGAGGTTTTGGCTAACAATACAGTTCATCAATTAGGGACACTGGAGTTTATATCTTACCTATTAAAGTTATAAGTTGTTTCAGTACAATTTGATTAACCAAAATACATTCTTCAAAAAAAAAAAAAAAAAAAAACCCAAGTACAAGTTGTGAGGACTTTTTTCTCAAACTCTTGTTACCCCCACAGACATTACCTTTTTTTTTTTTTTTTGAGGGAAGACATTACCAGTTTTGATGTTGTGGAATGTGGAAATTTCTAATGTTTGAATGTGCATACTGTCCCTCGAAAAAAAAAAAAAAAAAAAGAATGTGCATACTGTGCTAATTGTTCTCCACGACCCGCATAGCTTACTTGCGGAATCGAGCATTTTTCATTATAGTCGACCTTTTTTGTAGCTTTTAAAGTAGCAGACATTTATAGCAATCGAGTATGATCTATCTCAAAAAATCAATATTTGCTTAACAGGAGGTTATGTAATGCCTAATTTTTTCATTTATTTACAATTGGCAAGATTCTCTTTGTCTGCAACCATCCCTCGACTCAACACCAGACCACTTTCTCACCCGAGACAATTAAGGAGAATCATCTACCCAAAATCAAGTTAACCAATTCCCTTCACCAACCATATCTACCACTCAACTTCCTACAACTTCCGTTGGAGTTAACCCCGCTTTTTCTGTCACTACTGCTATATCTCCTGATCTTACTTTAGGAAAAAATTATGACCATAATGACAATCATGTGGCAAACTTGTTTGATGTTTTTACCCCATATATTGGCAACTTTAAATGCTCTCAGACTTTCGCCACTTATCCTCTATGTCCTGCCCTCTCCAAGCATTCACTTTGCCAATCAATTAACATGGATTTGTCTCCTAAGTATGTTGAAAATTCTGCTGCAGCAACCATATACTCATCCAGCTGATATGCTATTGAAGACCAAGAAAATTGTCATCCCAATCGTACATTCAAACGACAATTTGATAACCTCTCTTTAAGGAAAACTCTCAAGAGATGTCGTGGCTCAAGTGTTCATAGTCCTTCTCCTTCCTCGGTTGAAGTGACTACAAACCTGCAAGTTTCAGATGTCAACAATGATTCTTCTGGTTCTGAGGATGCTTCAGCGGTGATTGCTCAGCAATCCTGCTCTTCATCATGAAAATTGTTAGTTGGAATGCACGGGGCTTGGGGAGTCTGAGTGCATTCTGTCGCCTGTGTTTGCTTATTTGTGAGCAAACTCCCCAACTTTTGTTTCTTATGGAAACAAAATTAATTTATAGTTGTATTACTCGTTTTAAGCAATGTTTAAAGTTTAGTAATGGTCTTGAAGTACCTCGTTCGGGCCTAAAGGGTGGATTAATGTTATTGTGGCATGATGATGTAAATGTAACCCTTTTATCAATGAATTCCAATTACTTTGACTGCTACATTTCTTTTGATGGTGGACTCCGATGACATTTTTCTACTGTATATGGTTTTGCTGAAGCTAAAATTAAAAAACATATTTGGACGCTTTTGGAAAGACTAGTGGATGTATCACCTTTGGGTCCATGGTTGCTCGTGGATGATTTAAATGAGATATTCTCTCATTCTCATAAAAACTCAGGCCCTCTAAGGTCAGACAATCAAATGATGGCATTTAGAACAACAATTGATCTATGCTCTTTACTTGAACTTCCATACACGGGTTCGGATTACACTTGGGCAAAAAATAAGAGAAATCCTCATGCTTTACAAGAACGTTTAGATTGGTGCTTCATCAATAAAGTATGGAATGACAGGTTGAATTTGCCTCAAGTCTCTCACTTGGATTACTATGGATCGTACCACAGAGCAATTCTTATTGTGATTAATTTTCAAGAAATCAACAATGAAGTAAGGTATCGCTCTCGTTTCATATTTGCGAAAATGTGGCTTAAAGAGAATGAATGTTCGAACATCATCATTGCTTGCTGGCAACATTCCCATGGAAATCCTATTGATGTTTTAACTCAGAATCTCTCTGCGTGTGCGGCTGGTTTACAGTCTTGGCACCATGCCGAATTTGGTTAGCTCAAGAAAAAAATATCCACTGCTCAAGCTAATGTTACTGCTCTCATGAACACCTCTAATCCTGCGAAACTTCATGCACAACAAGTTCAAAAGGTTGAATCAATTTTAGATGAACTTCTTGCTAATGAAGAGCAATATTGGTAGCAACGTTCGCGTATCGACTGGCTACAATCTGGTGATAGAAATACCCAATTTTTTCATGCAAAAGCTTCAGCACGACATTCCAACAATAAGATTCGATCCTTAGCTGATGAAAATGGGAATGTGCTCACTTCAAATGATGATATTGCTACACAGGTTTCCTCCTACTTTGAACATCTTTTTCAAGCTGAAGAGGAAGACTATTGGGCCCTGCAACATGTTCTGCAAGTAATTCTTACAACTGTTACTGATGTGCATAATAATTTCCTACTGCAAGAATTTACTATAGATGATGTTTTTGAAGCTTGAAAACAATGTGGAAATGGTAGTCCTGGTATTGATGGGATTTCAGCTTTGTTCTACCAACACAATTGGGATATTGTTGGTAGTTTGGTTACAAAGGCAGTACTGCATATTCTGAATGAGGGGGGGCAGTTTAGAAGCTTTTAACAAAACTCTAATCCCCAAGATCAAAAAACAAAAGACTATGAAAGACTTCTGTCCTATTAGTTTGTGTAATGTGATTTACAAACTAATTTCTAAGTCATTGGTGATTCGTCTAAAGTCAATTCTTCCTCATGTTATATCGGACACACAAAGTGCATTTGTAATATCTCAATAAGCCTAATGGTAAATAATTAGGGTTTATATTTATATTATGGGTTAATCAAGTAATAAGTGGGATTATGATCCTACTAATCTATTTCAGCATAAAATTTAAATTTTGCTATAAGTGAGTAAATAAGCATAATTTATAAATTGCGGAGATTTATATAGCATGTGTGAGTGTTGTTGGAAATTATTTTACCAGGATCTTGGATCTACTCACAAGTATGTTTATTAACATCCTAAATATGAACTTTCTAAAACGATAAAATAAACACATATAAAGTTTAGGAAACCTTACATTGGGTGGAGCGGAATATAATGACTCCTTCCGTTCAGATATCTAGCCCTTGATTCCTTTCTGTAGCAGAGCATTATCAATATCTGAACCTGGATCTCTTTCTCTGAATCTTTAGTGATGAAACTCCTTCTTGCTGAAAGTCTTTCTTCACGATCTTCCTCACTATGATTGAGGTATCACTTGCTGTGTGTGGGCACTACTCATACACTAAGAATTTCGAAATTGAAGAGGGAAGGAGAAAGAGAAGGGTCGGCCAAAGATAGGGAGAGAGAGAGGCTCAGTTTTTTCTGAATCTGAAGTGTAGAAATTTAGTGTAAATTTCCTGAAGCCTTCACTATCTATTTATAGCATTCCACTAGGGTTAGGTTTGAATTATTTGGCATTAAAATAATGAAAATATCAGTTTAAAAATTCAAACCAAGTGGCCAGCCATGTACAGTAATGGGCCTTACTTGGATTTTTAAGTTTTCTCAATTCTGCATCTGATTTTCTCAAAAACGCCAATTTTCAAATTTAACCATTTAAATGCCAATTCTAACTATTTAATAACTATAAATAATTATTAAATAATATTGTCATTTATCATATTTATTAATTGAACCATACAAAGTATCATAATTAACAAATATGTCCCTAAAACTCTTTCTTTACAATTTCGCCCTTACTTAGTGAAAAATTCACAAATAGACATAGTCTAATTTGAGAATTATAATTGATTAATCAAAACCAATTATATGAGTCTTACAAGCAATATTATCTCAACTAGTGCGGGGACCATGGGTCTATATAACCGAGCTTCCAATAAGTAGATCAAGAATTTAGCACTAAAATTCACTAACTTATTAATTCTTCGTTGAATCCACGCATAGAACTTAGAATTGCACTCTCAGTATAATAGAATGCTCTATATGTTCCACCATATAGACGCATCATTAGTTATCCATTGTTATAATCCTAATGTGATCAATGATCCTCTATATGAATGATCTACACTGTAAAGGGATTAAATTACCGTTACACCCTACAATGTATTTATTCCTTAAAACACTTGACCCCGTATAAATGATATTTCACCTTATGTGAAATGAGTACTCCACCATTTATGTTCGTTTGGTCAAGCTTGAAGGAGATCATCCTCTGCTTACTATTCGCCAGATAGAAGCTATAAATTCCATGTTTATACTAGCGCTCCCACTCAATTGCACTACCGTGCTCCCAAAATGTACGTATCACCCTGACCTAAAAGTAGACTTAACTAACAAATCAAAGAACACGAATAGCCTTTCAAGATTGAGCCTAATCATAACAGGATTAAGAACATTTGATGTAGGATCAACTAGGCGATATTGACTTGAATAGATATTACGGTAAGTTTAATAAATCTAAGTCAAAGTTCAATATCGGTCCCTTCCGATGCATACTCCATGCATCCAACCTGAGCTTTACTTTAACCAATGCTCTAGAAAGAACATAGCACTTCTCCAAATGCAAGTAAACTCTGTTGTAGATTATCATATCAGTAAAACCCTATGTCTGATAAATCTAGGAAACTTTATTCACATAGTCATGTTTACTTTCCAATGTGTTGACGGCACAATAAACAGGATCAAGTATGTGAAAAGGGTTTCAGATGAATTTATACATTATGTACATATAATCATGAAATAAATCATGTGAACTATGCAACATTAAATGTTATTTCTGATCTATATTAATAAGTAAATCTGATTATATTGAAATGAGTTTTATTTAGGGCATAAAACCCAACAAACTCCCACTTGCACTAATATAAAACAAAAAGTGCGTTTCAAATAATCTCAACACCTTGATATACAAATCAAGTGTAGTAGTAGTAAACTCCTCGTTATAGGATCTGAAAGGTTGAATTAACCACAACCTTTTTCTCCACTATTACTCTTCCTTAATCACAAAATCATTGATAATGTGAAATTCCTCTCTATATGTCTACTCTCTTGGGATACTGGATTCTATACATACCTTTGGCAACTACTTTTGGTTAATCAGGAAATTAACACTAGTACTTTAGGCAATTTGGAATGGTGCTAAAAATGTATAGAACTTTCCTTAGACTGAATAAGTCTCTTTCTGGTAGACCTAGAGACTTCATATAGGCTTTTACACTTTTCCAAAATCACTATTCCACCCCAAGAGTAACCACCATCTTATCAGAAAGATTTTCTAGCACAAAGGCAAATTTCAAAATCTGATGTGGTGTAGTCTAAGAGTTTTAAACACACTCTTATAGACTAACATATAGTTCCTCTTCTTAATCTTAGGATTTACTTGATTGTCTTCCAATGTTCTTCTCCTGGATTAATCTGATACCTACTCATTACTCCCACTCAACAGCAGGTGTCTGGTCTAAGGCATACAAAAGCATATCTGAGACCTCTCACTGTTGATATAAGAAATTCTTTCATGGCTTTATCTTTTCTGGAATAGTTGAGACTTTTCCTTAGATAAATAAAATCTATGTCTAAGAAGTTGTGAAGCTTCTATAGATTGCCATTATAAAGAAAATGCTTCAGCATCTTACTAAAGTAAGTTGCTTGCATTAGAGTAAGTAATTACCAGGTATACCACAAGCCATAGGTTTAGATAAACTCAAACCTATAATACTAGGAACAGGAAGTTTGTTAAGTCCATAGAATAGACTTATTAACTAAAATTTCCTTTTATGTCCTTGTAATAGAAAACTTTAGGTTATTCCATGTGAATGGATTAAACCATAGTTCTATTGGCTTTTCTTCTTAGTTTCTTATCTTGACAATCCATTACTTGTTTAAACTCACAATGGATTTTAAATCACTACTGTCTCCCAAGAAGGTGAGTTCCTAGAAACTCTCCCACTACGACAAGGTACCGTGAATTATGTCTAAGAAAACTAAATGGTATTAACCTCTTTGGTTGTGACAAGACAACAGAGGCAGTGGGATCATCATATGTCATATAAGATGATAGAACACTTTTGGAATCAAGAAAAATATCTCCTTTATTTTCTACTTTATTTTCAGACCTAGTCATTTTCTTAGAAAAGTAGTATTTGTTTAAATAAACACTTTCTTATCTATTGACAATGGGATGGTCCACCCCTAATCACTTAGAATAGCTAACAAACCATGGTTAACAGTTCTAGCTTTTCTTAAGATTTTGATTAGGTCATCCATGAATCTAGTAATGATTTACATTAAGTACCCAACCATTACATCATTCTGAAATTATATTACCATAGAATGAATTAGGCAACGACTAGTAACTAATCATCAACATGCAACTCGAAATTTCTGGGGAGGTAAGTTTGGATATAATTCAAAAATCAATTTAATGATCTTTGAACTGCATATCTACTAACTATTTCTCCACCCCTATCAGTTTGCAAGATCTTTAACCACTTACCTTAATGGTTTTAACCATTGCTAGAAATTAATGAAATTTTTCAAACATTTCAAATTTCTTGCTAAAAGGTATAATCTAGAGTTATCATTTTAAGAATACAACGAAAAACTCATATCCACCCCTAAATGTACATCCATCTGCGAATGAGATGAACTACTTTCAGTGGATATAGGCATATTAACTCTTTGTAGAGATTGATCTTGTCAAATCCACTATGAACAAGATACAAATGCCATAGATTAATGAAAAATGTGGTAGTGTATTTTGATGACTTAGGTTTAGTTACATCAAAGAATTCTTAGAATAGTGCAAGTGGATCCTGGTCACAGAATACCTAACTCATATTCCATACAGTTTGAATCCATTAATAGAAGATGGATATTGAACACTTGAAAAGTGTAACTGTATTGCTTCCTGGAAATAGAAATATAAAAAAATTTCTGTTTGGATTCTAAAATTAAAGTCAAAGACTTAAATTCAACCAAATATAATGAGTAATTCTTTCTTGGACCACCACTACTAATTTAAACTATAAGTCAGATTTGCCCATAGAAGTAGGAGATTTTTAAGATTGAGGATTTATATCAATTGGGAATAGAATTTCGGGATTATAATCATATGCGTCATTTAATTTCTTAAGAGAAAATATAATGACATGAAATGATTTATAGACCATTCATCCAATGATATATTATTGAGCTAATTCAAAATGAATAAGCTAAGAGGAATTAGGATAATTTCGTTTATAAATAAGAATCCAACGATGCTTCGATTAGCGAAAGACAAAGTAATCTTATTTATGTAATCTTCTTGTTTCATATTGTAAAAATACTAGTCTAAGGTGTCATCAATTGATGAACAGCTAGATGTTGCATATACAATATTTATTTTTCGAGATCTTACACTATTATGTATGTCTAATAGTGAAAATCCATTAGGGATTTATCTCATTAGAAAAACAAACATGTTAGACCAACAATGAAGATTCGAAATTAAACTACAATTTAATAACAGAAAATAACATGGTTCAATATAAATTAAAACACAATTCAGAAATTATTAAACATATAGCAAGTAGGAATGACAAGTGAAAATACTAAAACATACAATCCTAAATAATTTCCAAGGTTTCCAACAACCTGATACAATGTCCCGGTAGGCGAGAGTCAAAGTATCATTCATTGAATAGAGTTGTCAGCTCATCTAAAATAGAAACCATTCTAGCAACCTTTTATTCGATCAAAATAAGAATCCAACGTTGTCCCGGTAGGCGAGAGTCAAGGTTATTCTCATTTTATGAGCTTCCACCATTGTTTCATGTTTCATGAGTTTATCTCTAAGTAGTCACCGTAGGGGAGAGTCTAATAGAGACGAAAACTTACAAAACACTTATCAAATGAGATCTTACGGTGTTAAATGCGTTCAACGAATAACCATCCATAGGGGGACGAAGTCTAGCGTCTCGAGGTTATATTGAAAACATTTAACTATTGTAAGACCAACAATGGAGATCGAATATCTTAATAATAATAAAGCTCATTATTTAAAGTGAGTTGTATTTTCTTTGATTCTCTTTATTTAATCTATTTAGTTTAATTATATATTTATTTAATTAAAATTTCCAATTTAGAATGAAAAATTCTAAATATAAATTTTAATTTAATATTTATAAATTTTACTTAGATGGATATGAAAATAATATGAATTATTTCCATCTGAGTAATAATTTCCAATAAATATTTAGAAAAATATTCAATTTAAGTTGTTACAAAATTAATTTAAATTAATTTACAACTCAAATTTAATTTTCTATAAATATATATTGCATTTCGAAAAATTAAAGTATTTAAGAATACAATTTTCGAAATTGCATATTAAAATAAAAAATAAATCTTGGAAAAATTATTCTAATTTAATGTTGTCCCAAAATTAATTATTAAAATTAATTTACAACAAAAAATATAATTTTCCTATTTAATTAAATATGTATAAGAAAAATTTCAAATATTTAAGTATGATGATGAAAATCAACTTAAATATTAATTTTCTATTTAATTAAATACACTAGAAAAATATTTCAAGAAAAAATATCACCTATCTAGATTTTCCTTTGACTAATTAATTAAATTTCTAATAAAATATATTTTACTTCATTTATTTTAATTTAATCAATAAATGAAAATATCATTGATTTAAGTTGGTCCAAAATTAAAATAAATAATTTACAACTTTAATCTATTTTTCAAATAAAATTCGAAATTTCAGCATTTAAGAAATGCAATTTTGAAATTTGATTAATAAAATAAAGAAAAAATTTATTTTGAAAATTATTTAAATTTAGTTGAAAAAATAAATTTCAACTAAAAATAATTTTCTATTTAATTAAGTGTCATGAAAAAGAAATATTTAAGTATGATGATGAAAATCAACTTAGATATTTAATTTTCAAATTAATTAAATGTATTAAATTCAAGAAATAAATGATTAAGTGTAGAGAAGGCTTAATTATTAATCTCTAGTTTAATACTAGGAAAAATATACTTAAAATAAATTGTACCAAAATTAATTATATAAATAATTAATTTCACAATGTATAATATTTTCCTATTAATATTAGAAATAATAAGTAGCCTAAAAATAACTATCTAGAAAATATTTTATTGGACTAAGTATCTTTTTCACAAAATTTGAAAAAAAAATATCTAATTTAAGTTGTATTAGAAAAAATCTAGAACTTAAATATTTTCAAATTTAAATTTAATTAAATATCAAAAATTAAGTTGTAACCACTTAATTTGAAAATATTCCATTTTAAGTTAATATTCGAAAAGATATTAACTTAAAAAAGTTCTAAAATATTCCATTTTAAGTTAATATTTGAAAAGATATTAACTTAAAAAATATCTAAAGAATCTTAATAACCAATGCCTAAAATTCCTCAATTTAATTTTGAAATTTTAAATTCAAAAGATATTCAGATTTAAGTTGGTTAGTTGTAGATAACTAAATATCAACTTAAATATGAATATCTAATGAAAAATTTAAATTAAGCTTCAGAAAGAATCTAGATGGTTATAATTTTATATTTAATTAAATATAAGAAAATACATATAATTTAGCTTAGAATAAACAATTCTTTAAACTATAATTTTCTTAAATTAATTTCAAAATAAATGAAATTAATTATGTTGCTAATCAATTTTATTAGGTTAAACTAGTGTAATTAACCTAGTACAGTCATTCAAATCAGGCAAATGGGCCTTCACAATTGGGGTGGTTCATATGAGGGGGTGCTGGGTTCAGTATGTCGTACCCAGTTCTATGGCTCCCAACTCTCACACAAGGCCGAAAAGAGAGGAATTTAACCTTAATAAGAACAACTGTTATTAATTGAATAGGCCCAAAAACTAAATGGGCCTAAATAAATTCTATCAAGAACTATGATAATTTATTTTAGCAACAACAACCTATATGCATCTATAATAAAATTAAACACATAGGCTCACACAGGCACACTTTGGATGGGTCCTATCATGTTTCTAGGTCATACACAGATGAAAGAAGATTGTAAATATACCTGTTACAAATTATTATCTTGACCAAGGGAGCCATCAGATCAATAGATCTGGCAAAAGGTAACCATGGCTATTTGCAATCAAGTAATAATAGGTTTTGAAAACTTACACACAAGCTAAAACACATACTCCTGCAACAAGGTTAGCTGGATAGTTGGATGTAGGATTTATTTAATTTTAAATTAAATTATTAATTTCGAAATAATTAATAAAAAAAATAATTTTCGAAAATTTAAAAAAAAATTGAAAAATTCAAATTTTTTTTCAAAAAATTAAATTTAAAATTAAACCTACAATTTTGAAAAATTAGGTTTCAACCAACCTAAATATCATTTCAAAATTTGCTAACTACTAAAATTTAAATGTTATTTTATAAATAAAAAATTAAAAAAGGTAAATGAATATCTTTTTCATATTTTAAATGTAATTTAAATAAATAAAATAACAAAATTTAAAAGTTAGCAAAATATCTTACATCTTTTTAAAATTACATGATTATAGTTATCTTATTTTAAATTTAAATAAGGTCAAATTATTTAAAAAAAAGCTAAATTTAAAATATTTAAAATCTGACCTTAAATTTAAAAATAAGATAAGATATAATCAAATTTAAAAATAAGATAGATTATTAAGCAAATAAGATAGATACTAACTATTTTTAAATTCAAATTACACTAATATCTTGAATTAAATTTAAAAAATATTAAATTAACTCATAATAATAATTAGAATTGAATTAGGAATAGTAATAGTATAAATATAGAACTACACAAAAAATCGGAAGTTAATTCCATGAAAAAGCATGAAAAATCGAAGAAAAACGAAAAAATTGCGAGCTGTACGGACAGTTTTCGCGATCGCATGAAAATTTCAGCACAACTCTAATTTTTTCGAATCTTCAAAAAATCATAACTAATTCAAATTAAATAGAAATTGAGTTCTGTAAAAAAGTAACTTGCTTAATGTTTTCCATACTATCCAATAAAAATAATTCCAGAAACAAATATTCAATTACTTTTAACGAAAATTCACAAACACCAATCAATCATCAAATAACACTCAATACAATATGATACCATCCAAAAACAAACAAACAATCGTTTTAAAGTCCAAATTTCTTGCAAGTAAATCAATTACCATGGCTCTGAGGCCAGGTGTTGGAAATTATTTTACCAGGATCTTGGATCTACTCACAAGTATGTTTATTAACACCCTAAATATGAACTTTCTAAAACGATGAAATAAACACATATAAAGTTTAGGAAACCTTACATTGGGTGCAGCGGAATATAATGACTCCTTCCGTTCAGATATCTAGCCCTTGATTCCTTTCTGTAGCAGAGCATTATCAATATCTGAACCTGGATCTCTTTCTCTGAATCTTTAGTGCTGAAACTCCTTCTTGCTGAAAGTCTTTCTTCACGATCTTCCTCACTATGATTGAGGTATCACTTGCTGTGTGTGGGCACTACTCATACACTAAGAATTTCGAAATTGAAGAGGGAAGGAGAAAGAGAAGGGTCGGCCAATGATAGGGAGAGAGAGAGGCTAAATTTTTTCTGAATCAGAAGTGTAGAAATTTAGTGTAAATTTCCTGAAGCCTTCACTATCTATTTATAGCATTCCACTAGGGTTAGGTTTGAATTATTTGGCATTAAAATAATGAAAATATAAGTTTAAAAATTCAAACCAAGTGGCCGGCCATGTACAGTAATGGGCCTTACTTGGATTTTTAAGTTTTCTCAATTCTGCATCTGATTTTCTCAAAAACGCCAATTTTCAAATTCAACCATTTAAATGCCAATTCTAACTATTTAATAACTATAAATAATTATTAAATAATATTGTCATTTGTCAAATTTATTAATTGAACCATACAAAGTATCATAATTAACAAATATGCTCCTAAAACTCTTTCTTTACAATTTCGCCCTTACTTAGTGAAAAATTTACAAATAGACATAGTCTAATTTGAGAATTGTAATTGATTAATCAAAACCAATTATATGAGTCTTACAAGCAATATTATCTCAACTAGTGCGGGGACCATGGGTCTATATAACCGAGCTTCCAATAAGTAGATCCAGAATTTAGCACTAAAATTCACTAACTTATTAATTCTTCGTTGAATCCACGCATAAAACTTAGAATTGCACTCTCAGTATAATAGAATGCTCTATATGTTCCACCATATAGACGCATCATTAGTTATCCATTGTTATAATCCTAATGTGATCAATGATCCTCTATATGAATGATCTACACTGTAAAGGGATTAAATTACTGTTACACCCTACAATGTATTTATTCCTTAGAACACTTGACCCCGTATAAATGATATTTCAGCTTATGTGAAATGAGTACTCCACCATTTATGTTCGTTTGGTCAAGCTCGAAGGAGATCATCCTTTGCTTACTATTCGCCAGATAGAAGCTATAGATTCCATGTTTATGCTAGCGCTCCCACTCAATTGCACTACCGTGTTCCCAAAATGTACGTATCACCCTGACCTAAAAGTAGGCTTAACTAACAAATCAAAGAACACGAATAGCCTTTCAAGATTGAGCCTAATCATAACAGGATTAAGAACATTTGATCTAGGATCAACTAGGCGATATTGACTTGAATAGATATTACGGTAAGTTTAATAAATCTAAGTCAAAGTTCAATATCGGTCCCTTCCGATGCATACTCCATGCATCCAACCTGAGCTTTACTTTAACCAATGCTCTGGAAAGAACATAGCACTTCTCCAAATGTAAGTAAACTCTGTTGTAGATTATCATATCAGTAAAACCCTATGTCTGATAAATCTAGGAAACTTTATTCACATAGTCATGTTTACTTTCCAATGTGTTGACGGCACAATAAACAGGATCAAGTATGTGAAAAGGGTTTTAGATGAATTTATACATTATGTACATATAATCATGAAATAAATCATGTGAACCATGCAACATTAAATGTTATTTCTGATCTATATTAATAAGTAAATCTGATTATATTGAAATGAGTTTTATTTAGGGCATAAAACCCAACAAGTGTAATATGAGCTATATGTGGAATACAAATATTTTCAAGTTTGGCGACCATGAAGACTCGATAAGTGGATATATAAACATAATTTGTTAATTATGGAAATTTAATCGAAATACGTGGACATAATATGAGTTATTTGTGAAATAAAAATATTTTCAGGTTCACCGACCCTGGAGACCCGATTGGAGGTCAAAATTTTTACAACGGTTTTAGTTAGAAATTTTGATGGGATTATTAAGATAAGTTGATTTTAGACATACCGAGGTATTTTAGGGTACTCGAAGTTGACCAAATACCCTAAAAGTAGATATTTCTTAATGACTAAGAAATAATAAGATAATTATTAATAATAAATTTTTTATTAATATTATATTATATTATTATTTATTATTATTAATATTAAATTATTATTATATAATATTAAACTGAATATAATTATATATTATATATATTATGTTTAACATATATATAACAGTGAAAGAAAGAACGAACGAACCCTCGTTCTCCTCCCTTCGATTAATTTGTTTTCTTTCTATATCCATTTTCTTTGATTTTCAATATGAAACTTAACGATCTAAGCTCTGGTAGTAGCGGGATAGCAAATCCTTGAAGAGAGAAAACTTAAGGTATGGTTTAATTACGTTCTAAGCTAAAAACGATTGGTTTAATATAAGGGTTTCGTGAATTAGAATAGTTATCGAGATTCTGACTTCGTAGAATTGTTCTTTGGTACCTATGGGACTAGCATCGATGTTTACTTGTTGAATTTGAGGTGATTTTGAGTTAGAAATTGAGTTTTGAACTTTTTAAAGCTTATTCCGAACGTTAATGGCATTTTTTATTTAAGAGCTCGATTTTAATTTATGTTACGCAAGGATAGTAATATTTATGGTATATATGCACCCTGTGAAGTTTGGAGTGATTTGGATAAGTTTTAATAGTGTTTCGGTGAGTGTAAAAATTGAGATTTTTGAGTTTCATAGTTTTTAGAAATTTCTAGGAGATCAGAAATCGTATTTTTGTCATAACTTTTGACTCGAGTTTTGGACGTTCTATATACCGTTTTGAAGCTTGCAACAATCTCTACAATATGGTGTATATTTTAGAGCCAAAATATAAGTTTTATTTTAGTGTATTTATACCGTGGGGTTTTGTAAAAAATCCTAGATGGTCTTATGTGAATATTAAGTAGTGTTTTGGGATAAATACTTATTGGTTTACTGTTATTGTGACATAGGGCCGAGATTATCGGGGATAGTTCTGCACTTGGGTTGGTCGAAATGAATGAACTCCAACTGGATTAAAGGTAAGGAAAGCATACTGAATTGCATAGTACATTGTATGTGATACAATTAGTATTGTTATGAATTGATTAATATTGAGATATAGTTAATATTGTTATATAATGAAAAAACTAATTGGTTGAGTATTGATAATGTTATGCATGTGATATATGGGCTCACCTGATTAGGTGATGCGACTTTCCTGACGACGTACTGGGCGTAAGTACGGGCGTCAGTGATATATGATGAGTACCGAGCATAGGTATGGGTTCACCTGATTAGGTGATGCAATTTTCCTTGCGAAGTATTGGGCATAAGTACAGGCGTCAGTGATATATGATAAGTACAGGCGTAGGTATGGGCTCGCCTGATTAGACGATGCGATATATTGGTGCTAGAATGTGGCATGGGCTCACCTGATTAGGCAATGCAATTATATGATATATGGGTGCAGGTTTTTGGCACAGGCTCACCTGATTAGGTGATGTAGTTATGCGATATATGGTTGCTAGGTTATGGTACGGGCTTGCCTGATTAGGCAATGCAATACAGGATTATCATATTAAAGTATCGACTTTCCTGATTAGGTAACGTGATGTTATGAAGACGGTTACTTTATGAGGTAATATATATATATTATTTATGTTAAATGAATATGAATTCTATTATTAATATAATGGCTTTGTATTACCAAATATCTGTTTGCTGATGTTTATTCGTGGCATAAATGACAATACTTGAATAATAAGCTATATGATTGTTATTATTACTTTTCTTGCTGAGTCCTTGTGACTCATGGGTGCTATGTGGTGCAGGTAAAGGAAAAGAAAAGCTAGATTAGCCATGAGGTGACAGTCTTCTCTAACAATGTACATATTGACCTCACCGGCCTGCGTGCCGAGTTTCCAAAAGTTATTTTGAGCTGGTTGTATCTGTTGTGTATTTTGATTTTGTGTTTAAATGGTTGTTGTATATATTTCATTAGCAAAACCTTTTACAACAGGAATCCCTGGAATACACTTTTTATGCCGTTATAATGTCCGTTTTTAGTATTTTATTTTATTTAAGTTTTTTATATTATAACAGTTTTAATAATTTATTATTCTTAATTAGTAATAAACTAGCTTATAAAATCACACACGTGGCGTCCCTATAGAGTAGGGCATTACAACTTGGTATCAGAGCAGCCATAAGTTTTAAAGGTCCTGAAGACTGGTTGAATATGTACATTTGCTGCGAGGACAGGTCGACTCATGGTATTGTTAGTATTTATATTATTTCCTATTGGATTACCTGTTTAGGCTATTATAAAGTATGTTGGGAAAAGTAGCATAGTGATGATTTTGATAAGAATATGTGTATGGTATTTTCATATTGATATTGATATCCGTCTGAGTTTTAAATGGTTAGAAGATGTGGACTAAATGTGTGATAAGTTATGTAGTAAGGGCAATCAATAGTTTGATTAGCGAGCTATCTAGGCTTGGGGCAAATGGTAAGGAAGAGAATTTTTTATTGCCATAATGTTAGGAACATGTAAATTCTGCTATGCAAGATATGATTAGACAACAAGGGAATAGATCTGAGATTTGAAAAAACAATAGGCTCATCTAGTGTCTGTTCTTGTACTACCGACACTTCCTGTTGTACCACTAGATGGTGGTGGAATATGTGAAGTCAACTTACTAGTAGATCAAGAAGTGAAAACTAAATGAACCACCAATTATGGGATAGAACAAAAAGGTTCCAGGGTGACCAGAATAGTAGTCAAGTTGAGAATAAGTAATGGCGACCTTATCTTAAGTGTTCAAATGTAAAAAAGGCGCCATTTGGGCTAATGTAGAGCCAAATCTTGTTATTGTGGGATAGTGGGTCATTTGAAAAGAACCTATCCACAGTTAAGAAAGATTGATGTTAAAGAAGAAAAGTGTGCAGGTCCTCCCCAAGTGCTAGTTATGACTCAAGGGGACTCGGTTATCGGTCCTTTGGCCGACTCAAGTTAGAATTTATGGCAATATTATAATTGCTATTGATATTAAACATTGTACATTTAGTTATAGACATCAAGAAATCTGAATGGACTGTGCATGTATGTTATTTAGTGGTTGGTAACCCATTTAATAGGGTAGACAGATTAGAAAGATGACAATATGAGTTAAATTGTTGGTATTCCCAAGTGGAATATAAGACATGAGTAGTTAATGGAGGTATCGATCTAATTGATTTAAATAACACAATTTTTTGTTTAGGAGTGATTTAGCATTAGCAAAGGTGGGAAAATTTATGAGTGTTATCTGGAATACTAGGTGAATTGAAGACAACGATTGTGTAGTAATTTTGAGATTTTGTAGGCATGGGACTACCTATGTTAGCAAGAAGCATCTTGTTTTGGTAGCTCACCATGATGTAACTCCATGGTTGAGTGTCCATGACTTGGGGTGATTTCATTTAGGAAATTTCCCTATGAAGTGTGCGAGTTAGAGCAAAGCACATTTAGAAACACTTGGATTGGTCCATGGGGGCAAGTCGTCAGTCCGGGAAGTAGCTAGAGTGATGCACTCATGTATAAGAGCCATCATTCCGTGGGAATAATGGCCTAATGAAGGCTTGAAGTGGGGACGTTACTGGGGGTAACGTATAAAAGAATGTCAGGAAGAGTAGTTGTATCACTAAGGTAAAGAAGATTACCTGAATTACTTAAGGTGATACGGTAATGATGGAGAGTACTTCAAAATTGGCTGGATAGTCAACATGGTATATAAGGAGACCATTGAAATTTTGAGAAAAGATTACTTTATTAAGAAATTATGGAAAGGCATACTCACCCAGAATGGGGAAAAGCTTATGATTTGAGATGCAATTTAAAAGACATGTATTTGAGTGATTGATGAATGTTGGATCACAAAGTAGGTTGTTTATTAAACAAAGAACTGTATAATTGAGTGTAAAATAAGTTTTAGAGTGATTAACCAAGTATGAAGATAGTGATGATTGTTGGAAATTATTTTACCACGATCTTAGATCTACTCACAAGTATGTTTATTAACATCCTAAATAAGAACTTTCTAAAACGATAAAATAAACACATATAAAGTTTAAGAAACCTTACATTGGTTGCAGCGGAATAATATGACTCCTTCCGTTCAGATATCTAGCCCTTGATTCCTTTCTGTAGCAGAGCATTATCAATATCTGAACTTGGATCTCTTTCTCTGAATCTTTGATGCTGAAACTCCTTTGCTGATGATCTTTCTTCACGATCTTCCTCACTATGATTGAGGTATCACTTGATGTATGTGGGCACTACTCTAATCACTAAGGATTTTGAAATTCAAAGGAAGAAGAAAGAAGAAGTGGTAGCTAAAGATAGGGAGAGAGAGAGGCTCAGTTTTTCTGAATCAGAAGAAGTGTTTTTCCTGAAGCCTTCACTATCTATTTATAGCATTCCACTAGGGTTAGATTTGAATTATATGGCATTAAAATAATGAAAAAATCAACTTAAAATACTACAATAGGTGGCCGACCATACACTAATGGATTGGGCCTTGTTTTTTGCAATTTTGCAATTTTAACACCTTTTGTATCTGATTTTCTCAAAAATGCCAATTTCCTAATTCAACCATTTAAATGCCCATTCTAACTATTTAATAACTATAAATAATTATTAAATAATATTGTCATTTATCATATTTATTAATTGAACCATACAAAGTATCATAATTAACAAATATGCCCCTATAAACTCTTTCTTTACAATTTCGCCCTTACTTAGTGAAAATTTCACAAATAGACATAGTCTAACTTGTGAATTATAATTGATTAATCAAAACCAATTACATGAGTCTTACAAGCAATATTATCTCAACTAGTGGGGGGACCATGGGTCTATATAACCGAGCTTCCAATAAGTAGATCAAGAATTTAGCACTAAAATTCACTAACTTATTAATTCTTCGTTGAATCCACGCATAGAACTTAGAATTGCACTCTCAGTATATAGAATGCTCTATATGTTCCACCATATAGACACATCATTAGTTATCCATTGTTATAATCCTAATGTGATCAATTATCCTCTATATGAATGATCTACACAGTAAAGGGATTAAATTACCGTAACACCCTACTATGTATTTTATCCTTAAAACACTTGACCCCGTATAAATGATATTTCAGCTTATGTGAAATGAGATCTCCACCATCATTAGTTATCCATTGTTATAATCCTAATGTTATCAATTATCCTCTATATGAATGATCTACACAGTAAAGGGATTAAATTACCGTAACACCCTACTATGTATTTTATCCTTAAAACACTTGACCCCGTATAAATGATATTTCAGCTTATGTGAAATGAGATCTCCACCATTTATTTTCGTTTGGTCAAGCTCGAAGGAGATCATCCTTTGCTTACTATTCGCCAGATAGAAGCTATAGATTCCATGTTTATGCTAGCGCTCCCACTCAATTGCACTACCGTGTTCCCAAAAAGTACGTATCACCCTGACTTAAAAGTAGGCTTAACTAACAATTCAAGGAACACGAATAGCCTTTCAAGATTGAGCCTAATCATAACAGGATTAAGATCATTTGATCTAGGATCAACTAGGCGATATTGACTTGAATAGATTTTACGGTAAGTTTAGTTAAATCTAAGTCAAAGTTCAATATCGGTCCCTTCCGATGCATACTCCATGCATCCAACCTGAGCTTTACTTTAACCAATGCTCTGGAAAGAACATAGTATTTCTCCAAATACAAGTAAACTCTTGTTGTAGATTATCATATCAGTAAAACCCTATGTCTAATAAATCTAGGAAACTTTATTCACATAGTCATGTTTACTTTCCAATGTGTTGATAGCACAATAAACAAGATCAAGTATGTGAAAAGGGTTTCAGATGAATTTATACATTATGTACATATAATCATGAATTAAATCATGTGAACCGTGCAACATTAAATGTTATTTCTGATCTATATTAATAAGTAAATCTGATTATATTGAAATGAGTTTTATTTAGGGCGTAAAACCCAACAAACTCCCACTTGCACTAATATAAAACAAAAAGTGCGTTTCAAATAATCTCAACACCTTGTTATACAAATCAAGTGTAGTAGTAGTAAACTCCTCGTAATAGGATCTGAAAAGTTGAATTAACCACAACCTTTTCTCCACTATTACTCTTCCTTAATCACAAAATCATTGATAATGTGAAATTCCTCTCTATATGTCTACTCTCTTGGGATACTGGATTCTATATCTTTGGCAACTACTTTTGGTTAATCAGGAAATTAACACTAGTAGTTTAAGGCAATTTGGAATGGTGCCAAAAATGTATAGAACTTTTCGTAGACTGAATAAGTACCTTTCCTGCAACCTTAACATTCAGTCCCTCTCTGGTAGACCTAGAGACTTCAGATAGGTTTTTACACTTCTCCAAAATCACTATTCCACCCCCAGAGTAACCACCATCTTATCAGAAAGATTTTCTAGCACAAAGGCAAATTTCGAAATATGATATGGTGTAGTCCAAGAGTTTTAAACACACTCTTATAGACTAACATATAGTTCCTCTTCTTAATCTTAGGATTTACTTGATTGTCTTCCAATGTTCTTCTCCTGGATTAATCTGATACCTACTCATTACTCCCACTCAACAGCATGTGTCTGGTCTAAGGCATACAAAAGCATATCTAAGACCTCTCACTGTTGATTTAAGAAATTCTTTCATGGCTTTATCTTTTCTGAAATAGTTGAGACTTTTCCTTAGATAAATAAAATCTATGTCTAAGAAGTTGTGAAGCTTCTATAGATTGCCATTAGAAAGCAAATGCTTCAGCATCTTACTAAAGTAAGTTGCTTGCATTAGAGTAAGTAATTACCAGGTATACCACAACCATAGGTTTAGATAAACTCAAACCTATAATACTAGGAACAAGAAGTTTGTTAAGTCCATAGAATAGACTTATTAACTAAAATTTCCTTTTATGTCCTTGTAATAGAAAACTTTAGGTTATTCCATGTGAATGGATTAAACCATAGTTCTATTGGCTTTCTTCTTAGTTTCTTATCTTGACAATCCATTACTTGTTTAAACTCACAATGGATTTTAATCACTAGTGTCTCCCAAGTCATAAGAAGGTGAGTTCCTAGAAACTCTCCCACTACGACAAGGCACCGTGAAGTATGTCTAAGAAAACTAAATGGTATTGATCTCTTCGGTTGTGACAAGACAACAGAGGCAGTGGGATCATCATATGTTATATAAGATGATAGAACACTTTTGGAATCAAGAATTAAATATCTCCTTTATTTGCTACTTGTTTTTCAGACTTAGTCATTTTCTTAGAAAAGTAGTATTTGTTTGAACAAACACTTTCTTATCTATTGACAATGCGATGGTGCACCCCTAATCACTTAGAATAGCTAACAAACCATGGTTAACAGTTCTAGCTTTTCTTAAGATTTTGATTAGGTCATCCATGAATCTAGTAATGATTTACATTAAGTACCCAACCATTACATCATTCTGAAATTGTATTACCATAGAAGGATTTAGGCAACGACTAGTAACTAATCATACATATGCAACTCGAAATTTCTGGGGAGGTAAGTTTGGATATAATTCAAAAATCAATTTAATGATCTTTGAACTGCATATCTACTAACTATTTCTTCACCCCTATCAGTTCGCAAGATCTTTAACCACTTACCTTAATGGTTTTAACCATTGCTAGAAATTAATGAAATTATTCAAACATTTCAAATTTCTTTGCATAAGGTATAATCTAGAGTTATCGTTTTAAGAATACAACGAAAAACTCATATCCACCCCTGAATGTACATCCATCTGCGAAGGAGATGAACTACTTTCAGTGGATATAGGCATATTAACTCTTTGCAGAGATTGATCTTGTCAAATCCACTATGAACAAGATACAAATGCCATAGATTAAAAAAATGTGATAGTGTCTTTTGATGACATAGGTTTATAAAAGAATAGTGCAAGTGGATCCTGGTCACAGAATACCTAACTCATATTCCATACAGTTTGAATCCATTAATAAAAGATGGATATTAAACACTTGAGAAAGTGTAACTGTATTATATCTGGAATTAGAAATATAAGAAAATTTCTGTTTGGATTCTAAAATTAAAGTCAAAGACTTAAATTCAACCAAATATAATGAGTAATTCTTTCTTGGACCACCACTACTAATACAAACTCTAAGTCAGATTTGCCCATACAAGTAGGAGATTTCTAAGATTGAGGATTTATATCAATTGGGAATAGAATTTCGGGATTATAATCATATGCGTCATTTAATTTCTTAAGAGAAAATATAATGACATGAAATGATTTATAGACCATTCATCCAATGATATGTTTTTAAAGCTAATTCGAAATGAATAAGCTAAGATGAATTAGGATAATTTCGTTTAAAATAAGAATCCAACGATGCTTCGATTAGCGAAAGTCAAAGTAATCTTATTTATACAATCTTCTTGTTTCATATCGTAAAAATACTAGTCTAAGGTGTCATCAATTGATGAACAACTAGATGTCGCATATACAATATTTATCTTTCGAGATCTAACACTATTTTGTATGTCTAATGGTGAAAATCCACTAGGGATTTATCTCATTAGATAAACAAACATGTTGGACCAACAATGAAGATTCGAAATTAAACTACAACTTAATAACAGAAAATAACTTTGTTCAATATAAATTCATACACAATTCAGAAATTATAAGCATATAGCAAGTAGGAATGACAAGTGAAAATACTAAAACATACAATCCTAAATAATTTCCAAGGTTTTTCAACAAACTGATACAGTGTCCCGTTTAGGCGAGAGTCAAAGCATCATCCATTGAATAGAGTTGTCAGCTCATCTAAAATGATAACCATTCTAGCAACCTTTTATTCGATCAAGATTGGAATTCAGCGTTGTCCCGTTTAGGCGAGAGTCAAGGCAATTCTATCTTATGAGCTTCCACCATTGTTTCATAATTTGCAAGTCAAGTATGGTCGCCACCATTAGGGTGATCCATACCATACAAAACACTTACAAACTACTTATCATGCGAGGTTAAACGGTGCGAAATTGCTAATGAACGTTCCTCCATTAGGGAGGATTACTCACTAAAACAAACGCGGTGTAAAACCCACAATGGAGATCGAATATCTTAATAATAATCAAGCTCATTATTTAAAGTGAGTTGTATTTTCTTTGATTCTCTTTATTTATTCTATTTATTTTAAATATATATTTATTTAATTAAAATTTCCAATTTAGAATGAAAAATTCCAAATATAAATTTTAATTTAATATTTATAAATTTTACTTAGATGGATATGAAAATAACATGAATTATTTCCATCTTAGTAATAATTTCCAATAAATATTTAGAAAAATATTCAATTTAAGTTGTTACAAAATTAATTTAAATTAATTTACAACTCAAATTTTATTTTCTATAAATATATATATTGCATTTCGAAAAATTAAAGTATTTAAGAATACAATTTTCGAAAATGCATGTTAAAATAAAAAATTAATCCTGGAAAAATTATTCTAATTTAATGTTGGCCCAAAATTAATTAATAAAATTAATTTACAACAAAAAATATAATTTTCCTATTTAATTAAATATATAAGAAAAATTTCAAATATTTAAGTATGATGATGAAAATCAACTTAAATATTAATTTTTTATTTAATTAAATACACTAGAAAAATACTTCAAGCAAAAATATCATCTATCTAGATTTTCCTTTGACTAATTAATTCAATTTCTAATAATATACTTTAATTCAATTTATTTTAAATTAATCAATAAATGAAAAAATCATTGACTTAAGTTGATCCAAGAATTAATTAAAATAAATAATTAATTTACAACTTAATCTATTTTTCAAGATAAAATTCGAAATTCTAGCATTTAAGAAATGCAATTTCGAAAATTGATTAATAAAATAAAAAAAATATTTTTGAAAATTATTTAAATTTAGTTGAAAAAATAAATTTCAACTAAAAATAATTTTCTATTTAATTAAATGTCATGAAAAAGAAATATTTAAGTATGATGATAAAAATCAACTTAGATATTCAATTTTCAAATTAATTAAATGTATTAAATTCAAGAAATAAATAATTAAGTGTAGAGAAGGCTTAATTATTAATCTCTAGTTTAATACTAGGAAAAATATACTTAAAATAAATTGTACCAAAATTAATTAATAAATAATTAATTTTACAATGTATAATATTTTCCTATTTAATATTAGAAATAATAAGTAGTCTAGAAATAACTATCTAGAAAATATCTTATTTGACTAAGTATCTTTTCCACAAAATTTGAAAAAAAAAAATATCTAATTTAAGTTGTATTAGAAAAAATCTAGAACTTAAATATTTTTCAAATTTAAATTTAATTAAATATCAAAAAATTAAGTTGTAACCACTTAATTTGAAAATATTCCATTTTAAGTTAATATTCGAAAAAAGATATTAACTTAAAAAATATCTAAAGAATCTTAATAACCAAAGTCTAAAATTCCTCAACTTAATTTTGAAATTTGAAATTCAAAAGATATTCAGATTTAAGTTGGTTAGTTGTAGATAACTAAATATCAACTTAAATAAAAATATTTAATGAAAAATTTAAATTAAGTTCCAGAAAGAATCTAGATGGTTATAATTCTATATTTAATTAAATACAAGAAAATACATATAGTTTAGCTTAGAATAAAGAATTCTTTAAATTATAATTTTCTTAAATTAATTTCAAAAAAAAATGAAATTAATTATGTTGCTAATCAATTTTAATTAGGTTAAACTAGTGTAATTAACCTAGTACAGTCATTCAAATCAGGCAAATGGCCCTTCACAATTGGGGTGGTTCATGTGAGGGGGTGCTGGGTTCAGTATGTCGTACCCACTTCTATGGCTCCCAACTCTCACCCAAGGCCCAAAAGAGAGGAATTTAACCTTAATAAGAACAACTGTTATTAATTGAATAGGCCCAAAAACTAAATGGGCCTAAATAAATTCTATCAAGAACTATGATAATTTATTTTAGCAACAACAACCTATATGCATCTATAATAAATTAAACACATAGGCTCACACAGGCACACTTTGGATGGGTCCTATCATGTTGCTAGGTCATACACAGATGAAAGAAGATTGTAAATTATACCTGTTACAAATTATTATCTTGACAAAGGGAGCCATCAGATCATTAGATCTGGCAAAAGGTAACCATGGCTATTTGCAATCAAGTAATAATATGTTTTGAAAACTTACATACAAGTTAAAACACATACTCCTGCAACAAGGTTAGTTGGATAGTTGGATGTAGGATTTATTTAATTTTGAAATTAAATATTTAATTTCGAAAATAATTAATTAAATAAATAAAAAAAAATTCGAAGAATTTAAAAAAAAAAATTGAAAAAAAAAATCGAAATTTTTAAATAAAAAAAATTTAAAAATTAAACCTACATTTTTTTTTTGAAAAATTAAGTTTCAACCAACCTAAATATCATTTCAAAAATTTGCTAATACTTTTAAATTTTAAATGTTATTTTTTAAATAAAAATTAAATAAAAAATTAGAAAAGATAAATAAATATCTTTTTCAAATTTTAAATGTAATTTAAATAAATAAAATAACAAAATTTAAAAATTAGCAAAATATCTTATATCATTTAAAAATTACATGATTATAAATATTTTAAAATAAGATAGATATTTTAAGCAAGAAGATAGATACTAATTCTATTCAAATTCAAATTACACTAATATCTTGAATTAAATTTAAAAAAAATATTAAATTAATTCAAAATGATAATTAGAATTGAATTAGGAATAGTTATAGTATAAATACAAAACTATACCAAAAATCGGAAGTTAATTCCATGAAAAAGCATGAAAAATCGAAGAAAAACAAAAAAATTCGAAACTGTACGGACAGATTTGCGATCGCAGGAAAATATCAGCACAGCCCCGATTTTTTCAAATCTTCAAAAAATCATAACTAATTCAAATAAAATCCAAATTAAGTTCTGTAAAAGGCTAACTTGCTTAATTTTTTCCATACTATCCAATAAAAATAATTCCAGAGATGAAATCGCAATTATTTTTCACGAAAATTTCACAAACATCAATCAATCATCAAATAACACTCAATATAACATGATACCATCCAAAGAACATACAAACAATCGTTTTAAAGTCCAAATTTCTTGCAAGTAAATCAATTACCATGGCTTTGAGGCCAGTTGTTGGAAATTATTTTACCAGGATCTTAGATCTACTCACAAGTATGTTTATTAACATCCTAAATAAGAACTTTCTAAAACGATAAAATAAACACATATAAAGTTTAAGAAACCTTACATTGGTTGCAGCGGAATAATATGATTCCTTCCGTTCAGATATCTAGCCCTTGATTCCTTTCTGTAGCAGAGCATTATCAATATCTGAACCTGGATCTCTTTCTCTGAATCTTTGATGCTGAAACTCCTTTGCTGATGATCTTTCTTCACGATCTTCCTCACTATGATTGAGGTATCACTTGATGTGTGTGGGCACTACTCTAATCACTAAGGATTTCGAAATTCAAAGGAAGAAGAAAGAAGAAGTGGTAGCTAAAGATAGGGAGAGAGAGAGGCTCAGTTTTTCTGAATCAGAAGAAGTGTTTTTCCTGAAGCCTTCACTATCTATTTATAGCATTCCACTAGGGTTAGATTTTAATTATATGGCATTAAAATAATGAAAAAATCAACTTAAAATACTACAATAGGTGACCGACCATATACTAATGGATTGGGCCTTGCTTTTTGCAATTTTGCAATTTTAACACCTTTTGTATCTGATTTTCTCAAAAATGCCAATTTCCTAATTCAACCATTTAAATGCCAATTCTAACTATTTAATAACTATAAATAATTATTAAATAATATTGTCATTTATCATATTTATTAATTGAACCATACAAAGTATCATAATTAACAAATATGCCCCTATAAACTCTTTCTTTACAATTTCGCCCTTACTTAGTGAAAATTTCACAAATAGACATAGTCTAACTTGTGAATTATAATTGATTAATCAAAACCAATTACATGAGTCTTACAAGCAATATTATCTCAACTAGTGGGGGGACCATGGGTCTATATAACCGAGCTTCCAATAAGTAGATCAAGAATTTAGCACTAAAATTCACTAACTTATTAATTCTTTGTTGAATCCACGCATAGAACTTAGAATTTCACTCTCAGTATATAGAATGCTCTATATGTTCCACCATATAGACACATCATTAGTTATCCATTGTTATAATCCTAATGTGATCAATTATCCTCTATATGAATGATCTACACTGTAAAGGGATTAAATTACCGTAACACCCTACTATGTATTTTATCCTTAAAACACTTGACCCCGTATAAATAATATTTCAACTTATGTGAAATGAGATCTCCACCATTTATTTTCGTTTAGTCAAGCTCGAAGGAGATCATTCTTTGCTTACTATTCGCCAGATAGATGCTATAGATTCCATGTTTATGCTAGCGCTCCCACTCAATTGCACTACCGTGATGTGTTAATACGTAGAAATTTACAAGGTATTGAGATAAGTATATATTAGTGGGTGGAAATAAGAAATGCTCTAATTGAAAAACTATCAGAAACGAATACTTAATTTGTTACTAAGTTAAGTCAGTAGATCAGCTTAGGAGATCCCATAGAAGGAATAGGAAGACATAATTACGAATTATGTACTGTGGAATCTTATGATTTTGACTGAGTAGTAACGGTTGGACATATTTATTGGAATATGTTTTACCAGGATCTAGATTTACTACCATGTATGTTATTTAACATCCTAAATATGAATTTCTAAAACAATGTAATTTAAACACATATAATGTTTGAGAAACCTTACATTGGTTGCAGCGAAATTAAATGACTCCTTCTGCTCAAATCTCTAACCCTTGTATCCTTTCTATTGCAGAGTATCAACAAGATCTGAGCCCGAAACTCCTTCCTTATGTTTGGATTCTTCACAGTCTTACACACTATGATTGAGGACCACTTGATGTGTGTGGGCACTTACTCTATCACCATAGGGTTCGAAATTATGAAGAGAAAAAGAGAAGAGGAGGGTTCGAATAGCATAGGGATGAAGGCTCAAATTTTTGACTGAAGGCAAATATGTTCATCATCCTTCAATTTGAGGTCATCACTATCTATTTATAGGGAACTGCCTAGGTTTAGGTTTGAATTATTTGGCATTAAAAAAATAAAATAAATGGAAAAATAGAGCAATAGTGGCCGGCCATAGGATGTGGGCCCCCACTTTGCAATTTTTGCCATTTTTCCAACTATTTATCTTATTTTCTCAAAAATGCCATTTTGCCAATTCAACCACTTAAATGTCAAAATTATTTATTTAATAATTAAAATTAATTATCAAATAAAATTTTCATTTAATATATTTATTAATTAGACTTAATAAAGTCTCTTAATTAACAAATAAACCCTAGAATCTCTTTTCTTCACAATTAAGCCCTAGCTTAGTGAAAATTCATAAACTAGACATAGTCTAATTTTAGAATTATAATTGATCAATCAAAATCAATTAACTGAGTCTTACACGCAGTTTGTCTCAACTAGTATGGGGACCATGGACCTATATAACCGAGCTTCCAATAAGCAGATATAGAATTTACAAAGTAAATCCACTAACTTATTAATTCCTCATTGCATCCACCATAGAACTTGGAATGACACTCTTAGTTACATAGAACGCTTTATATGTTCCACGATATAGATACACTATTAATTATCCATTGTTATAATCTCAATAATCAATGATCCTCTATAGATGATCTACATTGCATAGGGAAAAAATTACCGTTACACCCTTTTAATGTATTTTATCCTTAAAACACTTGGCCACCTATAAATGATATTTTAGTAAACTAATATAATCACTACAATGAGCGCTCTATCATTTATTTCTATTTAGCCTTGCTCAAAGGAAATCATCGTTTCACTTCTATATCTAGATAGAAGCTATAGATTCCATATCTATGATTAGCGTTCCCACTTAATTGTACTATCGTGTTCCCAAAATGTACGTATCACCCTGACTAGAAAGTAGGCTTAATTAAAAAATAAAAGAACACGAATACCACTCTTGAGATCGTACCTAACCATGTTAGGATTAAGATCATTTAATCTAGGATCAACTAAGTGATATTGAATTGAATAGATAGTACGGTAAACTTATCATATCTAATCCAAGTTCAATATCGGCCCCTTCCAATGTATACTCCACACATCCGATACTGGTAAACTTTGCCAATGCCCTGGAAAGGACATAACACTTATCCAAGGTGTAAGCATACCTATCGCTAATTATCATGCCAGTCTAAATCCAATGAACTGAAAAAATCACGGAATTAAACTTTTAAACATATAATCATGATTATGCTCCACTGTGCTGACAACACTATAATCATGAACAAATACATATATTCTGGACTTAATAGAATTTATACATTAAATATAAACATGAAATAAATCATGTGAACCATGCTACATAAAATGCGATTTCTGATCTTTATTAATTAGTAAATCTAATTACATTGAAATTGGTTTTATTTAGGGCACAAACCCCAACAAACTCCCACTTGCACTAATATAAAACAAAAAGTGCATTTCAAATAATCTCGACACCTTGATATCCAAATCAAGTGTAGTATGTAGTATTCTCTTCGTAATAGGATGATCTGACAGGTTGTATTCAATACAACCTTTCTCCACCATTACATTTCCTTAATCACAAAATTCTTGATATTGTGAAATTCCTCTCTATATGTCTACTCCTCTAGGGATACTGAATTCTTTACTTTTTGGCTACAACTTCTGTGTTAGTCAGGAAGTAACACTAGTAGTTAATAAATGTTGGAACAATGCCAAAAATGTATAGAACTTTCCTTAGACTAAATAAGTATCTTTCTTGCAACTTTAACATTCAGTCTCTCTGGTAGACTTAGAGACTTTAGATAGGTTTGTACACTTCTCCAAAATAACTACTCCACCCCCAAAGTAATCATCATCTCATCAGCAGACTTTCTAGCACTATCGCAAGTCTAGAAATATTGATTTGGTGTGGTCTAAGAGTATTAAATACACCCTTATCGACTAACATATAGTTCCTTTTTTTGATCTTAAGATTCACTTGATTGTCTTCCAATGTTCCTTTCCTGGATTAACTAACACCTGCTCATTACTCCCACTCAACAGCAGGTGTCTGGTCTAATGCATGCTAAAGCATATCTGAGACCTCTCACTGTTGATCCTAAGGAATTTTTTTATTGGCTTTATCTTTTTGGAATAGTTGAAACTTTTCCTTAGATAAAAAAAATCTATATCTAGAAGTCGAGAAGCTTCCATAGATTTGTTGGGTTTTATGCCCTAAATAAAACTCATTTCAATATAATCAGATTTACTTATTAATATAGATCAGAAATAACATTTAATGTTGCATGGTTCACATGATTTATTTCATGATTATATGTATATAATGTATGAATTGTATTTAAGTCCAGAACATGTCAATTTGTTAATGATTATAGTGTTTAACTTTGTCAGATGAAATTGAGCCTCCTATTCTCTATAGTCGAAATCACCTTCTCTCTTCTTTTCTTCTCTTAATTTCGAAATCCTTGAGTGAATGAGTGAGTGCCCACACACATCAAGTGGTATCTCAATCATAGTGTGTAAGACTGTGGAAAACCATCCAACAAGAAGGAGAATTAGCATCAAGGGAAGGAGAGAAAGAGATCCAGGTTCAGATATTGATAATGCTCTGCTACAGAAAGGAATCAAGGGCTAGATATTTAAACGGAAGGAGTCATTATATTCTGCTGCACCCAATGTAAGGTTTCCTAAACTTTATATGTGTTTATTTCATTGTTTTAGAATTCATATTAGGATGTTAATGAAACATACTTGTTAGTAAATCTAAATCCTGGTAAAATATATCCAACAACTGGCCTCAGAACCATGGTAATGATTTAATTTCATGAAATATGAATTAAAACGATGTTATATGTTGATTTGGATGGTTTCATGTGGTTTATGTGCTTATTTGATGATAGTGTAGAAATCGCAATATATGTTACTGAAATATTTTCTATTTCGATCTGGGATTATTTATTCTGGAAATTAGACAAAAAATTAATAAATTTAGGCTTTTACAGAACCTAATTTGGATTTTTTATGAATTAGTTATGATTTTTTGAATTTGAACGAAAATATCAGGATTTGAATGCACACACGTGCGCGCGGACGCTGGGACAGCACCCTGTCTGAAGGGCAGCTCGCGCCCAAGTCCCACGGTCAAATGGGGCTGCTTACAGCCTCTTTCCTGGGCGCTTCCCTTGCTTCCGCGCGCGCAGGGGTATGCAATGCAATGCATACCCCTGTGCCTCAAACTCGTTTTCGTCATAACTTTTGATTCAAAAATCGTTTTTCATTGAAACAAAAGCCAAATTTTGGTAGAATTTTGTGTAGAATCTAAATTTTCAATTAAAAATCTAATTTTCAGAATAATATTAATTTTAATTAATTTTTTAATTAATTAAAATTAGTTTATGATATTAGTAGGCTTTGAATTTTGAAAATTTGATTTCTCACAAAGGAGCCTTATGGTTATTTTTGAAATTTTAGATTATTTTATTTTAATTATAAGATCAGATAGTATTTTTTAAATTTTAAATGATCTTACTTTGATATTAAAATATTATCTTTTTAAAATAATCTTATTCTAATTTCAAAATTTTGCTAACCATATCATATCTTTTTTCAAATTTGTTATTTTCAAAATATATTTTATAAATTAAAATTATAAGATTAGGAATATGTTAGGTTTAATATTTCATCTTATTAGACATTTTTTTTATTAAAATTATATTTTGGCAAAAATAACATGAAGATTTGAAAAATTAGTTAGTTTAGTTTGAATAAATATTTTAGGGTTTCAAACCATAAATTTTTCAAACTTATTATTATTATTTTTTTTAAATATTCTAACCATATAAAATATCTTATTTTTCAATTAGTTTATTTATGTAATATTTAAATTTATTAAATTATAAGACTAAGAATATAATAAAATATCTAAATTTATAATTCAAGATATTATATTATATTATGTTATTAGAAATTTTTAATAAATTTAAATTTTTAATAAGCTTGATATTTGAAAAATTGGTTAGATATTTTTTGATTTTTTGTTAGAATTTAAGAAATTTTGGAGTTTGTTGAATTTTGAATTTTTTTTCAAATATTCTCTAACAACCTAAATTTGAATTCTAGTTAAGATATTTATTTTAAAATTTTATTTTATTTTAAATTTTAAAAATGAGATATTTTAGCTTACTTTCCAGATATTCCAGATCAGTTATTTGTTTGTATTGTTTGATTATATTATTATGTATTCAAAATTTTTTTTACAAACTTATTATTTATTTGATCACAATTGCTATGATTAACTTGTTGACAGATCCAATGATCTGATTTTAATCATAGTCTAATTGTCAATAGATCTTATAAATAATTTGTAACAGGTAAATTTTGTAATTTCTTTCATCTGTGTAAACCTAGTAACATGATAGGACCCATCCAAATCATTTGACCTGTGTGAGCCTATATGTTTGCTTTTGGGCTTAGATGCATATAGGAAGCCCATTTAAGTTTTGCTAAGTAAATGGACTAGGTTGCTAAAATAAATTTTGACATAAGTAAATTTATTTAGGCCCAATTAGATTTGGGCTTATTCAATGAATAACAATTATTTATTTAAAGGTTAAATTCCTCTCTTTTGGGCCTTGTGTGAGAGTTGGGGGCCAATAGAAGTGGGTACGACATACTGAACCCAGCTCCCCCTCACATGAACTACCCCAATTGTGAAGGCCCATTTGCCTTATTTAAATAATTGTATTAGGTTAATTATATTAGTCTAACCTACTTAAAATTGAATTAGCAACAAAATTAACTTTTAAAATATATGAAATTTATTTTTTCATTTAATATTTTAAAGTTAATTTTAGAAAAACACTTAGTAAATGAAATTATTCTAGATAGTTATTTCTAGAACTAGTTATTTTTTCTAATATTTAATTGGGAAAATATCATAGATTGTGAAATTAATTGTTTAATAATTAATTTTGGTACAATCTAAGTTAAGTATATTTTTCCTAGTATTAAATTAGAATTAATAATTAAGTCTTCTCTATACTTAATTATTTATTTCTTGAATTTAATACATTTAATTAAATTGAAAATTTAAATATTTAAGTTGATTTTCATCATGATACTTAAATATTATTATTTTCATGTTATTTAATTAAAATTAAAAATTATTTTAAGTTTGAAATCTTATTTCATATAACTTAAATTTGAATAATTTTCAAAATATATTTTATTAATCTTTTTCCACAATTTCGAAATTGCATTTCTTAAATGAAAAAAAATTGAATTTTATTTGAAAAATAGATTAAAGTTGTAAATTATTTATTTTAATTTTGGACCAACTTAAATCAATGATTTTTTCATTTAATGATTAATTAAAATAAATGAAGTAAAATATATTTAATTAGAAAATGAATTAATTAGTCAATGAAAGTCTAGATAGATATTATCTGTTTTGCTTGAAGTATTTTTCTAGTGTATTTTATTAAATAGAAAATTAATATTTAAGTTGATTTTCATCATGATACTTAAATATTTTAAATTTTTCTTATATATTTAATTAAAAAGGAAAATTATATTTTTTGTTGTAAATTAATTTTATTAATTTTGGGCCAACATTAAATTAGAATAATTTTTCCAGAATTTATTTTTATTTTATTTTAAAGCATTTTTTCGAAAATAGTATTCTTAAATACTTCAATTTTTCGAAATGCAATATATATTTATAGAAAATTAAATTTGAGTTGTAAATTAATTTAAATTAATTTTGTAACAACTTAAATTGAATATTTTTCTAAATATTTATTGGAAATTATTACTAAGATGGAAATAATTCATGTTATTTTCATATCCATCTAAGCAAAATTTCTAAATATTAAATCAAAATTTATATTTAGAATTTTTCATTCTAAATTGGAAATTTTAATAAATATATATATTTAAAATAAATTGATTAAAATAAATATTAGAAGAAAATACACTTTAAAATAATGAGCTTTATTATTAGGACATTCGATCTCCATTGTTGGTTTTACATAGCGTTTGTTTTAGTGAGTAATCCTCCCTAATGGAGGAACGTTCATTAGCAAGTTCGCACCGTTTAATCTCGAAAGATAAGTAGCTTTGTAAGTGTTTTATATGGTATGGATCACCCTAATGGTGGCGACTGTATTTGACTTACAAAATATGAAACAATGTTAGAAGCTCATAAGATAGAATAGCCTTGACTCTCGCCTAAACGGGACAACGCTGGATTCCAATCTTGATCGAATAAAAGGTTGCTAGAATGTTTAACATTTTAGATGAGCTGACAACTCTATTCAATGGATGGTAGCTTTGACTCTCGCCTAAATGGGACACTGATATCAGTTTGTTGAAAACCATGGAAATTATTTAGGATTGTATGTTTTAGTATTTTCACTTGTCATTCCTACTTGCTATATGTTTAATAATTTCTGAATTGTGTATGAATTTATATTGAACCATGTTATTTTCTGTTATTAAATTGTAGTTTAATTTCGAATCTTCATTGTTGGTCTAACTTGGTTTGTTTATCTAATGAGATAAATCCCTAATGGATTTTCACCGTTAGACATACATAATAGTGTTAGATCTTGAAAGATAAATATTGTATATGCAACATCTAGCTGTTCATCAATTGATGACACCTTAGACTAGTATTTTTACAATATGAAACAAGAAGATTATATAAATAAGATTACTTTGACTCTCGCTAATCGAAGCATCGTTGGATTCTTATTTATAAACGAAATTATCCTAATTCCTCTTAGCTTATTCATTTCGAATTAGCTCAATAACATATCATTGGATGAATGGTCTATAAATCATTTCATGTCATTCTATATTCTCTTAAGAAATTAAATGACGCATATGATTATAATCCCGAAATTCTATTCCACAATGATATAAGTCCTCAATCTTAGAAATCTCCTACTTGTACGGGCAAATTTGACTTAAAGTTTAAATTAGTAATGGTGGTCCAAGAAAGAACTACTCATTATATTTGGTATAAATTTAAGTCTTTGACTTTAATTTTAGAATCCAAACAGAAATTTTCTTATATTTCTAATTCCAGAATACAATACAGTTACACTTTTGTTAGGTTTTATGCCCTAAATAAAACTCCATTTCAATGTAATCTATTTTATTCAACATCAATAAAGAAACAGAAGTATTTTTCATTCATTTATGTATGTTTTGGTTCAATTTATCAATTGCTTGTCTATTTGATTTATAAATTCATCTTAAACCCTTTTCACATACTTGATCATGTTTATTGTGCTGTCATCACAATAAAACTCCATTTCAATGTAATCTATTTTATTCAACATCAATAAAGAAATAGAAGTATTTTTCATTCATTTATGTATGTTTTGGTTCAATTTATCAATTGCTTGTCTATTTGATTTATAAATTCATCTTAAACCCTTTTCACATACTTGATCATGTTTATTGTGCTGTCATCACATTGGAAAGTAAACATGACTATGTGAATAAAGTTTCCTAGATTTATCAGACACAGGGTTTTACTGATATGATAATCTACAACAAGAGTTTACTTGTATTTGGAGAAATACTATGTTCTTTCCAGAACATTGGTTAAAGTAAAGCTCAGGTTGGATGCATGGAGTACGCATCGGAAGGGACCGATATTGAACTTTGACTTAGATTTAATTAAACTTACCGTAAATTCTATTCAGGTCAATATCGCCAAGTTGATCCTAGATCAAATGTTCTTAATCCTTTTATGATTAGGCTCAATCTTGAAAGGCTATTCGTGTTCTTTGATTTGTTAGTTAAGCCTACTTTTAGGTCAGGGTGATACGTACATTTTGGGAACACGGTAGTGCAATTGAGTGGGAGCGCTAGCATAAACATGGAATCTATAGCTTCTATCTGGCGAATAGTAAGCAAAGGAGGATCTCCTTCGAGCTTGACCAAACGAAAATAAATGGTGGAGATCTCATTTCACATAAGCTGAAATATCATTTATACGGGGTCAAGTGTTTTAAGGATAAAATACATAGTAGGGTGTTACTGTTATGTAATCCCTTTACAGTGTAGATCATTCATATAGAGGATCATTGATCAAATTAGGATTATAACAATGGATAACTAATGATGTGTCTATATGGTGGAACATATAGAGCATTCTATATAATGAGAGTGCAATTCTAAGTTCTATGCGTGGATTCAACGAAGAATTAATAAGTTATTGAATTTTAGTGCTAAATTCTTGATCTACTTATTGGAAGCTCGGTTATATAGACCCATGGTCCCCGCACTAGTTGAGATAATATTGTTTGTAAGACTCATGTAATTGGTTTTGATTAATCAATTATAATTCACAAATTAGACTATGTCTATTTGTGAAATTTTCACTAAGTAAGGGCAAAATTGTAAAGAAAGAGTTAATAGGGGCATATTTGTTAATTATGATACTTTGTATGGTTCAATTAATAAATATGATAAATGACAATATTATTTAATAATTATTTATAGTTATTAAATAGTTAGAATTGGCATTTAAATGGTTGAATTAGGAAATTGGCATTTTGAGAAAATTAGATACAAAAGTGTTCAAATTGCAAAATTGCAGAAAGCAAGGCCCAATCCACTAAGCCATGGCCGGTCACCTTTGTAGGCTTTTTAAGTTGATATTTTCATTATTTTAATGCCAAATAATTCAAACCTAACCCTAGTGGAATGCTATAAATAGATAGTGAAGGCTTTAGGAAAATTACACTTTCTGAATCAGAAAAACCTGAGCCTCCTCTCTCTCTTCCTTAGCCGCCACTCTCTCTCTCTCTCTCTCTCTCTCTCTCTCTCTCTCTCTCTCTCTCTCTCTCTCTCTCTCTCTCTCTCTCTCTCTCTTCTTCCTTCATATTTCGAACTTACCCTAGTGATTAGAGTAGTGCCCACACACAGCAAGCAATACCTCAATCATAGTGAGGAAGATCGTGAAGAAAGATCATCAGCAAAGGAGATTCAGCATCAAGGATTCAGAGAAAGAGATCCAGGTTCAGATCTTGATAGTACTCTGCTACAGAAAGGATACAAGGGTTAGAGATCTGAACGGAATGAGTCATTTAATTCTGCTACACCCAATGTAAGGTTTCTTAAACTTTATATGTGTTTAATTTATCGTTTTAGAAAGTTCTTATTTAGGATGTTAATAAACATACTTGTGAGTAGATATAAGATCCTGGTAAAATAATTTCCATCAACTAGCCTCAGAGCCATGGTAATTGATTTACTTGCAAGAAATTTGGACTTGAAAACGATTGTTTGTTTTTTTTTTGGATGGTATCGTGTTGTATTGAGTGTGATTTGATGATTGATTGATGTTTGTGAATTTTCGTGAAAAATAATTGCGATTCTGTTTCTGAAAATATTTTTACAGAACTCAATTTCGATTTAATTTGAATTAATTATGATTTGTTGAAGATTCGAAAAAAACGGAGCTTTGCTGAAATTTTCCTGCGATCGCGAAAACTGTCCGTACAGCTCACAATTTTTTCGTTTTTCTTCGTTTTTTCATGCTTTTTCATGGAATTAACTTCCGATTTTTTGTGTAGTTCTGTATTTATACTATTACTATTCCTAATTCAATTCTAATTATTATTTTGAATTAATTTAATATTTTTTAAATTTAATTCAAGATATTAGTGTAATTTGAATTTTAAAATAGTTAGTATCTATCTTTTTGCTTAATAATCTATCTTATTTTAAAATTTGATTATATCTTATCTTATTTTTAAATTTAAGGTCAGATTTAAAATATTTTAAATTAATTTTTTTTAATAATTTGACATTATTTAAATTTAAAATAAGATAACTATAATCACGTAATTTTTAAATGATATAAGATATTTTGCTAATTTTTAAAATTTCATTATTTTATTTATTTAAATTACATTTAAAATTTGGAAAAGATTTTTATTTATCTTTTCTAATTTTTTATTTAATTTTTATTTATAAAATAACATTTAAATTTTGAAAAGTAGTTAGCAATTTTTTTTTTTGAAATGATATTTAGGTTGGTTGAAACCTAATTTTTCGAAATTGTAGGTTTAATTTTAAATTTAAATATTTAATTAAATTTCGAAATTTTTTTTATTTTTTTCAAATTTTTTTTAAAATTTTCGATTTTTTTTATTTAATTAATTATTTTCGAAATTAATTATTTAATTTAAAATTAAATAAATCCTACATCCAACTATCTAACTAACCTTGTTGCAGGAGTATGTGTTTTAGCTTGTGTGTAAGTTTTCAAAACCTATTATTACTTGATTGCAAATAGCCATGGTTACTTTTTGCCAGATCTAATAATCTGATGGCTCCCTTGGTCAAGATAATAATTTGTAACAGGTATATTTACAATCTTCTTTCATCTGTGTATGACCTAGCAACATGATAGGACCCATCCAAAGTGTGCCTGTGTGAGCCTATGTGTTTAATTTTATTATAGATGCATATAGATTGTTGTTGCTAAAATAAATTATCATAGTTCTTGATAGAATTTATTTAGGCCCATTTAGTTTTTGGCCTATTCAATTAATAACAGTTGTTCTTATTAAGGTTAAATTCCTCTCTTTTGGGCCTTGTGTGAGAGTTGGGAGCCATAGTAGTGGGTACGACATACTGAACCCAGCACCCCCTCACATGAACCACCCCAATTGTGAAGGCCTATTTGCCTGATTTGAATGACTGTACTAGGTTAATTACACTAGTTTCACCTAATAAAATTGATTAGCAACATAATTAATTTCATTTATTTTAAAATTAATTTAGAAAATCATAGTTTAATGAATTTTATATTCTAAGCTAAACTATATGTATTTTCTTGTATTTAATTAAATATAGAATTATAACCATCTAGATTCTTTCTGAAGCTTAATTTAAATTTTTCATTAAACATTCCTATTTAAGTTGATATTTAGTTATCTTCAACTAACCAACTTAAATCTGAATATCTTTTGGATTTAAAATTTCAAAATTAAATTGAGGAAGTTTAGGCATTGGTTATTAAAATTCTTTAAGATATTTTTTAAGTTAATATCTTTTCGAATATTAACTTAAAATAGAATATTTTAGATATTTTTTAGGTTAATATCTTTTCGAATATTAACTTAAAATGGAATATCTTCAAAATTAAGTGGTTACAACTTAATTTTAATTTAACTAAATCTGGTTTGAAAAATTTTAAGTTGATTTTTTTTAAGATTCTTCTAAAACAACTTAAACAAGATATTTTCAAATTTGTTCCATTTAATATTCAAATTTATTTTTTGAATTTAATTAATAATTGAAAATTAATTAAAGTTGATTTTGTTATTTAAACCAACTTTGATTTGTAATTTTTCATTATTATATTATGGAACTTGTTCGATATTTATTTGAATTTATTTTTCAAATTAAATAATAATTGAAAATTAATTAAAGTTGATTTTTTATTTAAACCAACTTTAGTTTGTAATTTTTCATTATTATAATATCGAATTAAAATGATTATACAAAATACATATAATATTTTAAATAATCAGCTTTTAATCAAGCGACATTCGATCTCCATTGTGGGTTTTACACCGCGTTTGTTTTAGTGAGTAATCCTCCCTAATGGAGGAACGTTCATTAGCAATTTTGCACCGTTTAACCTCGCATGATAAGTAGTTTGTAAGTGTTTTGTATGGTATGGATCACCCTAATGGTGGCGACCATACTTGACTTGCAAGTTATGAAACAATGGTGGAAGCTCATAAGATAGAATTGCCTTGACTCTCGCCTAAACGGGACAACGCTGAATTCCAATCTTGATCGAATAAAAGGTTGCTAGAATGGTTATCATTTTAGATGAGCTGACAACTCTATTCAATGGATGATGCTTTGACTCTCGCCTAAACAGGACACTGTATTAGTTTGTTGAAATACCTTGGAAAATAAACTATGTTAGATTTAGTATTTCTATAACATATGTCATTACTTGTTATTTTCTAAACTGTGTATGAATTTATGAGCCAAAACCTTACTTCTGTTTTATTGATGTGTTGTAGTGTCATTATGAATAACCCTCACCCCGATCCTCTCCTAGTTACTATCTTAGCAAAAGAACTTTATAGTGTGAAAATGCATCCTGGTAGTTGCATTAACTCGCACCTGTTGATGATGAATCTGAAGCTCCAAAAGGCAAATCTACTAGGAATTGATTTATCAAGAGAACAAAGGGTCCAACTCATCCTTAATAGTCTTCCTCCAGAGTATAATGAATTTGTTATCTCTTACATGATCAACAATTCTAACTCCTCCGACATGGACAAGCTCGAAGCAGAATTACGAGCCCATGAACGGAACTTGATTGCAATGGGTCCCCCTGGGTTTGCAATCAATAATCGAAGGAAAAGGACTAGGTATGAAGGATCTAGCAAAACTGCTTCTTCAAGTACAATTATCAGACATGATCTTCTATGTTCGAATTGTAATGAAAAGGGACATCATGAAGAACGATGTCCCAGGCTTCTAAACAATTCAAACGAAGGTAATGCTTTTGTCTTTGAATCATGTGTTTTAGAGAACGACAAATCCATCTGGATTGTTGATTCTGGGTCTACTAACCATGTATGTTCTTCACTGCAGTTGCTTGAAACTTGGGAAAATCTGCTTCCAGAAGAGTTACAGCTTAAAGTTGGCAATGGCGAATTAGTATCGGTCAAAGCTAGAGGAAAAGCCCACATCAAGTTTCAACAACGATTTTTAATTTTAGAAAATGTTTTATTTATTCGAAACTTTAGTAGAAACTTGATTAGTGTCTCATGTTTGCAAACACGATCTTATATATTGAATTTTTCGAGTATAAATTGTTCAATTTCTCGTAATGGATTTCAAATATGTGTTGCTATAATGGAACAAGGGCTTTATGTTTTAAGACCGAGTACTCAAATCTCACTAAATAGTGAACTTTTCAGTGTAGCTAGACCTAGAAACCTAAAAAGAAAAGAGATTGATAATGATGATCAAACTTATCTATGGCATTTACGTTTAGGTCATATAGGCTTTGATAGACTCAATAGGCCCACCAAAGACGGTCCATTGAAAAAAGTCGTCTTAGGTGAACTGCCAGTATGTGAGTCCTGCCTAGAAGGAAAAATGACTAAACGTTCTTTCTCTGCAAAGGGAGAGCGTGCCAAAATCCCTCTAGGGTTAGTGCATTTTGATGTCTGCGAACCTTTGAATGTCAAAGCCCGAGGTGGTTATGAGTATTTTGTCACTTTCATTGACGATTTCTCTAGATATAGTTTTCTTTACCTAATGCAAAAGAAATCTGAAACGTTTGAAAAGTTTCAAGAGTTTCATGCTTTGGCCCAAAACCAATTAGGTAAATCATTAAAGATCTTGCGAACTGATAGGGGTGGAGAATATATGGATATGCAGTTCAATGTTCATTTAATTGAACTTGGAATTGAATCCCAATACACTGCCCCAGCCACTCCACAACAAAATGGAGTTGCAGAAAGAAGAAATCGCACTCTTTTGGAAATGGTTAGGTCTATGCTGAGTTATTCAACTCTGTCTACGTCCTTCTGGGGATATGCTATACAGATGGCAAATGACATTCTAAATGTTGTTCCATCTAAAGCAGTCCCTAAGACATCCGTCGAACTTTGGAATGGTCGAACACCTAGTTTACGCCATTACAGAATTTGCGGGTGCCCTGCTCATGTCTTAAGAAAGAAAGAAGGCAAACTTGAATCATGTACCGAAGTATGCATGTTTGTCAGAAATTCTAAAGAGACTAGGGGTGGACTATTTTATAGTCACAAGGATAACAAAGTGTTTGTTTCTACAAATGCTACTTTCCTTGAAGAGAACTATATTAAAGACTACAAACCGAAAAGTAAAGTTGTTCTAGAGGAATTGCTATCAGATATAAGTCCTTCCAATGTTCCGTCCTCTTCCACTCGTGAAGAAGACAATCCCACTCCCTCAGTTGAACAAACTGAGAAATCTATGTTGGGTTTTATGCCCTAAATAAAACTCATTTCAATATAATCAGATTTACTTATTAATATAGATCAGAAATAACATTTAATGTTGCATGGTTCACATGATTTATTTCATGATTATATGTACATAATATATAAATTCATCTGAAACCCTTTTCACATACTTGATCCTGTTTATTGTGCCGTCAACACATTGGAAAGTAAACATGACTATGTGAATAAAGTTTCCTAGATTTATCAGACATAGGGTTTTACTGATATGATAATCTACAACAGAGTTTACTTGCATTTGGAGAAGTGCTATGTTCTTTCCAGAGCATTGGTTAAAGTAAAGCTCAGGTTGGATGCATGGAGTATGCATCGGAAGGGACCGATATTTAACTTTGACTTAGATTTAATTAAACTTACCGTAAAATCTATTCAAGTCAATATCGCCAAGTTGATCCTAGATCAAATGTTCTTAATCCTGTTATGATTAGGCTCAATCTTGAAAGGATATTCGTGTTCTTTGATTTGTTAGTTAAGCGTACTTTTAGGTCAGGGTAATACGTACATTTTGGGAACACGGTAGTGCAATTGAGTGGGAGCGCTAGCATAAACATGGAATCTATAGCTTCTATCTGGCGAATAGTAAGCAAAGGAGGATCTCCTTCGAGCTTGACCAAACGAAAATAAATGGTGGAGATCTCATTTCACATAAGTTGAAATATCATTTATATGGGGTCAAGTATTTTAAGGATAAAATACATAGTAGGGTGTTACGGTAATCTAATCCCTTTACAGTGTAGATCATTTATATAGAGGATCATTGATCAAATTAGGATTATAACAATGGATAACTAATGATGTGTCTATATGGTGGAACATATAGAACATTCTATATACTGAGAGTGCAATTCTAAGTTCTATGCGTGGATTCAACGAAGAATTAATAAGTTAGTGAATTTTAGTGCTAAATTCCTGATCTACTTATTGGAAGCTCGGTTATATAGACCCATGGTCCCCGCACTAGTTGAGATAATATTGTTTGTAAGACTCATGTAATTGGTTTTGATTAATCAATTATAATTCACAAATTAGACTATGTCTATTTGTGAAATTTTCACTAAGTAAGGGCGAAATTGTAAAGAAAGAGTTAATAGGGGCATATTTGTTAATTATGATACTTTGTATGGTTCAATTAATAAATATGATAAATGACAATATTATTTAATAATTATTTATAGTTATTAAATAGTTAGAATTGGCATTTAAGCAGTTGAATTAGGAAATTGGCATTTTTGGGAAAATCAGATACAAAAGTGTTAAATTTGCAAAATTGCAGAAAGCTAGGCCCAATCCAATAAGCCATGGCCGGCCACCTTTGTAGACTTTTTAAGTTGATATTTTCATTATTTTAATGCCAAATAATTCAAACCTAACCCTAGTGGAATGCTATAAATAGATAGTGAAGGCTTCAGGAAAATTACACTTTCTGAATCAGAAAAACCTGGGCCTCCTCTCTCTCTTCCTTAGCCGCCACTCTCTCTCTCTCTTCTTCCTTCATATTTCGAACTTACCCTAGTGATTAGAGTAGTGCCCACACACAGCAAGTAATACCTCAATCATAGTGAGGAAGATCGTGAACAAAGATCATCAGGAAAGGAGATTCAACATCAAGGATTCAGAGAAAGAGATCCAGGTTCAGATCTTGATAATACTCTGCTAGAGAAAGGATACAAGGGTTAGAGATCTGAACAGAAGGAGTCATTTAATTTTGCTGCACCCAATGTAAGGTTTCTTAAACTTTATATGTGTTTAATTTATCGTTTTAGAAAGTTCTTATTTAGGATGTTAATAAACATACTTGTGAGTAGATCTAAGATCCTAGTAAAATAATTTCCATCAACTTTCACAAGTGTTTAATAACCATTTTCTATCAATGGATTCAAACTGTATGGAATATGAGTTTAGTATTCTGTGACCAAGTTCCACTTGCACTATTCTAAGAACTCTTTGATGTAACTAAACCTAAGTCATTAAAAAGACACAACCACACATTTTTAATCTATGGAATTTGTATCTTGATCATAGTGGTATTGACAAGATCAATCTCTGCAAAGAGTTAATATGCCTATATCCACTGAAAGTAAGTTCATCTCATTTGCAGATGTATGTACCTTCACGGGTGGATATGAGTTTTTCGTTGTATTCTTAAAACGATCACTCTAGATTATACCTTATGCAAAGAAATTTGAAATGTTTGAAAAATTTCATGAATTTCTAGCAATGGTGAAAACCAATAAGGTAAGTGGTTAAAGATCTTGCGAACTGATAGGGGTGGAGAAATAGTTAGTAGATATGCAGTTCAAAGATCATTAAATTGATTTTTGAATTATATCCAAACTTACCTCCCCAGAAATTTCGAAATTTCGATTGTCATATTGATGATTGATTACTAGTCGTTGCCTAAGTCCTTCCATGGTAATACAATTTCAGAATGATGCAATGGTTGTATACTTAGTGTAAATCATTACTATATTCATGGATGACCTAATCAAAATCTTAAGAAAAGCTAAAACTGTTAACCATGGTTTGTTAGCTATTCTAAGTGATTAGGGGTGGACCATCCCATAGTCAATAGATAAGAAAGTGTTTGTTTAAACAAATACTACTTTTCTAAGATAATGACTAAGTCTGAAAATAAAGGAAATATTTTTCTTGATTTCAAAAGTGTTCTATCATCTTATTTGACATATGATGATCCCACTGCCTCTGTTGTCTTGTCACAACCGAAGAGGTCAATACCATTTAGTTTTCTTAGACATAATTCACGGTACCTTGTCGTAGTAGGAGAGTTTCTAGGAACTCACCTTCTTGGAAGACACTAGTGATTAAAATCCATTGTGAGTTTAAACAAGTAATGGATTGTCAAGATAAGAAACTAAGTAGAAAAGCCAATAGAACTATGGTTTAATCCATTCACATGGAGTAACCTAAATTTTTCTATTACAAGGACATAAAAGGAAATTTTCGTTAATAAGTCTATTCAATGGACTTAACAAAACTTCCTGTTCCTAGTATTATAGGTTTGAGTTTATCTAAACCTATAGCTTATGGTATACCTGGTAATTACTTACTCTAATGCAAGCAACTTACTTTAGTAAGATGCTGAAGCATTATCTTTCTAATGGAAATCTATAGAAGCTTCTCGACTTCTAGGCATATATTTTATTTATCTCAGGAAAAGTCTCAACTATTCCAGAAAAGATAAAGCCATGAAAGAATTTCTTATATCAACAGTGAGAGGTCTCAGATATGTTTTAGTATGCCTTAGACCAGACACCTGCTGTTGAGTGGGAGTAATGAGTAGGTATCAGATTAATCCAGGAGAAGAGCATTGGAAGACAATCAAGTAAATCTTAAGATTAAGAAGAGGAACTATATGTTAGTCAATTAGAGTGTGTTTAAAACTCTTAGACTACACCACATCAGATTTCAAGACTTGCCTTTGTGCTAGAAAATCTTTCTGATAAGATGGTGATTACTCTGGGGGTGGAATAGTGATTTTGGAGAAGTGTAAAAACCTATCTGAAGTCTCTAGGTTTACCAGAAAGGGACTGAATGTTAAACTTGCAGGAAAGGTACTTATTCAGTCTAAGGAAAGTTCTATACAAATGTGGCACCATTCCAAATTGCCTTAACTACTAGTGTTACTTCCTGAATAACCAAGAAGTAGTTGCCAAAGGTATAGAATCTAGTATCCCAAGAGAGTAGACATATAGAGAGGAATTTCACATTATTAATGATTTTGTGATTAAGGAAGAGTATTGGTGGAGAAAAGGTTGTGTTTAATTCAACCTTTCAGATCCTATTACGAGGAGTTTACTACTACTACACTGATTTGTATATCAAGGTGTTGAGATTATTTGAAATGCACATTTTGTTTTATATTAGTGCAAGTGGGAGTTTGTTGGGTTTTATACCCTAAATAAAACTCATTTCAATATAATCAGATTTACTTATTAATATAGATCAGAAATAACATTTAATGTTGCATGGTTCACATGATTTATTTCATGATTATATGTATATAATGTATGAATTGTATTTAAGTGCAGAACATATCAATTTGTTAATGATTATAGTGTTGTCAGCACAGTGGAATATAATCTTAATTATATGTTCGAAAGTTTATTCCCTGATTTGTCAGAACACTTGATTTAGACTGACATGGTATAATCAACGATATGTATTCTTACACCTTGGATAAGTGTTATGTCCTTTCCAGGACATTGGCAAAGTTTACCAGCATCAGATGTATGGAGTATATATCGGAAGGGACCGATATTGAACTTTGATTAGATATATTAGAATTTACCGTAATATCTATTCAATTCAATATCACCTGTTGATCCTAGATCAAATGATCTTAATCCTTATATGATTAGGTTCAATCTCAAGAGTGTTATTCGTGTTCTTTGATTTGTTAGTTAAGCCTACTTTTGGGTCAGGGTGATACGTACATTTTGGGAACACGGTAGTGCAATTGAGTGGGAGCGCTAACATAAATATGGAATCTATAGCTTCTATCTGGCGAATAGAAAGTAAAGGATGATTTCCTTCGAGCTTAACCAAACGAAAATAAATGGTGGAGATCTCATTTCACTTAGCTGAAATATCATTTATACAGGGTTAAGTGTTTTAAGGATAAAATACATTGTAGGGTGTTACAATAATTTAATTCCTTTACAGTGTAAATCATCTATATAGAGGATCATTGATCACATTAGGGTTATAACAATGGATAACTAATGACGTGTCTATATCGTGGAACATATAGAGCGTTCTATATACTGAGAGTGCAATTCTAAGTTCTATGCGTGGATTCAACGAAGAATTAATAAGTCAGTAAAGTTAAGATATAAATTCTTGATCTGCTTATTGGAAGCTCGGATATATAGACCCATGGTCCCCATACTAGTTGAGACCATACTGCTTGTAAGACTCAGTTAATTGATTTTGATTAATCAATTATAATTCTAAAGTTAGACTATGTCTACTTTATGTATTTTCACTAAGCAAGGGCGAAATTGTAAAGAAAAGAGATTCTAGGTTTATTTGTTAATTAAGAGACTTTATATGTCTAATTAATAAATATATTAAATGACAATATTATTTTTTCATTATTTTTTCATTAAATGACACTTATAGGGTTTTATCATTTATTTTTTCATTATTTTAATGCCAAATAATTCTAACCTAAACCTAGGTGGTTACCTATAAATAGATAGTGATGGCTCTCATTCACACTTAACTTTGTCAGATGAAATTGAGCCTCCTATTCTCTATAGTCGAAATCACCTTCTCTCTTCTTTTCTTCTCTTAATTTCGAAATCCTTGAGTCAATGAGTGAGTGCCCACACACATCAAGTGGTATCTCAATCATAGTGTGTAAGACTGTGGAAAACCATCCAACAAGAAGGAGAATTAGCATCAAGGGAAGGAGAGAAAGAAATCCAGGTTCAGATATTGATAATTCTCTGCTACAGAAAGGAATCAAGGGCTAGATATCTGAACGGAAGGAGTCATTATATTCCGCTGCACCCAATGTAGGGTTTCCTAAACTTTATATGTGTTTATTTCATTGTTTTAGAATTCATATTAGGATGTTAATGAAACATACTTGTTAGTAAATCTAGATCCTGGTAAAATATATCCAACAAGATTGCCATTGGAAAATTGCTCCAACATCTTACTAAAGTAAGTTGCTTACACTAGAGTAAGTAAATTACCAGGCATAGCACAAGCCATAGGTTTAGATAATCTCAAACCTATAATACCAGGAGCAGGAGGCTTTGTTAAGACCATTGAATAGACTTACTAATGAAATTTCCTTTCTTGTCCTTGTAATAGAAAACTTTGGCTGTTCCATGTGAATGGTTTTAACCATAGTTCTCTTGGCTTTGCTTCTTAGTTTCTTATTCTGACAATCTATTACTTGTTTAAACTAACAATGGATTTTCATCACAAGTGTCTTCCTAGTCATAAAAGAGTGAGTTCCTTGAAACTCTCCCACTACGACAAGGTACCGTGACTTTCTGTCTAAGAACATAAGTAGAATTATCCTCTTCGGTTGTGTCAAGACAACAAAGGCAATGGGACCATCTTATACAGAATAAGATGATAAAACACTTTTGGAATCAAGAAAAAAAATATCTCCTCTATTTTGCTACTTTGTTTTCAGACTTAGTCATTTCCTTAGAAAGTAGTATTTGTTAAAACAAACACTTTCTTATCTAATGACTATGGGATGGTCCACCCCTAATCACTTAGAATAGATATCAAACATGCAAACCTTAGTTAACAGTTCTAGCTTTTCTTAAGATTACGATTAGGTCATCCATGAATCTAGTAATGGTTTAACTAAGTACACAACCATTCCATCATTTTAAAATTTCCCTATCACTAGGGTATTTCCTTAGAAGGACTTAGGCAACGACTAGTAACTAATCATAGACGTTATACTATCATCAATATGCAAATTGAATTTCTGGGGAGGTAAGTTTGGATATAATTCGATATAATTCAAAAAATCAACTTAATGATCTTTGAACTGCATATCTACCAAATATTTCTCCACCCCTATCAGTTCGCAAGATCTTTAACCACTTACCTTAATGGTTTTCCACCATTGCTAAAAATTTAGAAATTTTTCAAACATTTAAAATTACAAACATCTCAATAAAATCCATTTCAATATAATCAGATTTACTAATTAATAAAGATCAGAAATCATTTTATGTTGCATGGTTCACATAATTTATTTCATGATTATAAATTCGATTAGGTCCAGAACATATGTATTTGTTCGTGATTATAGTGTTGTCAACGCAGTGGAATATAATCATGATTATATGTTCAAAAGTTTAATTCCTTGATTTGTCAGTTCACTGGATTTAGACTGGCATGATAATCAGCGAAAGGTATGCTTACACCTTGGATAAGTGTTATGTCTTTTCCAGGGCATTGGCAAAATTTGCCAGTACTGGATGTATGGAGTATACATTGGAAGGGACCGATATTGATCTTGGTAAAGATATTATAATACTTACTATTGTATCTTTCTGAGTCAATATCACTAGTTGATATTAGATCAAAAGATCATAATCCTGACATGCTTATGTTCAATCTCAGGAGTGCTATTCATGTTCTTTGATTTGTTAGTTAAGCCTACTTTCTGGTCAGGGTGATACGTACATTTTGGGAACATGGTAGTATGATTGAGTGGGAGCGCTAAACATAAATATGGAATCTATAGCTTCTATCAGGACATAGAAGTGAAACGATGATTTCCTTTGAGCTTGGCTTAGTAGAGGTAAATGGAAGAGCTCTTGTTTCAGTGATTATATTTTAGTTCACTGAAATATCATTTACAGGAAGCTAAGTGTTTTAAGGATAAAATACATTGAGGGGTGAAACGGTAAATTTATCCCTACTCGGTGTAAATTATCTATAGAGGATCTTTGATTATTGAGATTCGAACGATGGTTAAATGTTTATAGCGTATCTATATCGTGAAACATATAGAGCGTTCTATATGACTGAGAGTGCAATTCCAAGTTCTATGAGGGGATGCAATAAGGAATTAATAAGTTAGGGAATTTACTTGGTAAATTCTAGTTCTGCTTATTGGAAGCTCGGTTGTATAGGCCCATGGTCCCCATACTAGTTGAGACCATATTGCTTGCAAGACTCAGATAATATATTTTAATTAATCAATTATAATTCTAAAATTAGACTATGTCTAGTTCATGAATTTTCACTAAGCAAGGGCTTAATTGTGAAGAAAAGAGATTCTAGATCTTATTTATTAATTGAAAGACTTTATTAAGTCTAATTAATAAATATATCAAATGGAAATTTTTTTTGATAATTAATTTTAATTATTAAATAATTAGTTTTGGCATTTAAATGGTTAGAATTGGAAAAATGGCATTTTTGAGAAAATAAGGAATAATTTGTCAAAAGTGGAAAAATTCTCTAGTGAGGCCCATTACTATGGCCGGCCACTTGGATGAGAATTTACATTTAATATTTCTATTATTTTAATGCCTAATAAATCCTAACCTAAACCAGGTGGTTACCTATAAATAGATAGTGATGGCTCACACTAAAGATTGATGAAAAATTCACCTTCAGTCAAATTTTCCTGAGCCTTCTATTCTATTGAATTCGAACCAGCCCCTCTCTTTTCTTCTTCATAATTTCATACCTTGAGTGATAGAGTGAGTGCCCACACACATCAAGTGGTATCTCAATTATAGTATGTAAGGCTGTGAAGAATCCAGAATAAAGAGAAGGACATTCGGGCTCAGATCTTTGTGATACTCTGCTACAGAAAGGATACAAGGGTTAGAGATCTAAGCAGAAGGAGTCATTTAATTTCGCTGCACCTAATATAAGGTTTTCTTAAATTTATATGTGTTTATTTCATTGTTCTAGAAATTCATATTAGGATATTAATGAAACATACTAGTTAGTAAATCTAGATCCTGGTAAAATAATTCCAACAACGGGCCTCAGAGCCATGGTAATGATTTACTTTCATGAAATTTGAATTAAAACGATGTTTGTGTTGATTTAGATGGTTTCATGTTGGTTTATGTGCTTACTTGATAAATATATGTGATTTATGAAATTTTTACATGAAAATAATTTTATTTTCTTTCTGAAAATATTTTATTTGGATTCCTTGTGAAAAATTAAGCAATTTTGGTCTTTACGAAACTCGATTCCGATAAAAATTGACAAAGTTATGAAGGTTTGAATTTTGGGTGGCCATGGGTGTAGAGATGGTGCTTAATCGCACCAGAGACTCAGACAAAACACCCTTACGCTCATGGAATAGGGACAAAAATCCCTATTTGAAGCCGCGTCTTGCACCAGGTTCGGACATGCTGCACGCACTTGAGTCCCCTGTAATTACCGAGGAAACTCGGCGCCCACCCCTGCAAATCCTTCCATGCGAGCGCAGACAGGGGTGCGCGCAGCCTTCATGGGCTGCACATGCAGCCCTCCTGGGCAGCACAACCCCAAAACCCGAATTTTGTGGGATTTTTTTCCCAAATTTCAGATTTTTGCAATTTTCAAACCCTAAAATTAAAATAAAATATTATTTTTAATATATTTAAACTTAAATATCATTTTTAAATTAATAATATTTATTTTTTTTAATAGATTATTATTAATCTTTGATATTTTGAGGTTTAAATTTAAAAATTAATTATTTTATTTTTTAAATTATGGTCAGATTTAAAAATTTGTTAATTTTCTTAATATTTATATATTATTTAATTATAAGATCAGATATTTTAATATTTGACATATTTTAAATTAAATGATAGCCTTATCTTTTAATTTTGAAATAATATATTAAAATTATCTTATATGATAAATTAAATAATTAATAAATTTGAAATTAACCTAGATATTTTTTTTATAGATATTCAAAAATTTGTTATTTTGTTAAGTATTTAACTGTTTATAAATTATAAGTTTGAAAAATGATATTTTACAATTTTATATCATTTTACTTATTAGAAATTTATAAGTTATATTTTAAATATTTAAATCACTTAGATATTTTTGTAGAAATTTGAATAATGCTTAATTTGAGATATTTTGCCATATAATTAGGATACTTATTATTTATTTATTATTTTATTCTTAAAATAATAATTGCCTAACGATATCTATTTTAAAATTGTTTATTTTATTATTTTAATTTTATTAAATTATAAAATTAGAAAATGATATTGAAGATTTTTTTTTACAAATCATTTATCTTATTTGATATTTAATTTAATTTGATAAAATAATTCAAGATATTTTAAATTAGTTTTTTCTTTTTCTTTTTTTTTTTGAATTTTAAATTTTGAAAAGATATTTAAGGTTGTTTTAACAACCCTAAATTTTTAAAATTTAGTTGGTTAGATTAAAATAATAATTTAATTATATTAATATTTTATTTCAAAATCTGTTACATGGACATTGTTTGTTTATTTATATTGTTTATTCAAAACTTTTTTTGAACAAATCTATTATTTATTTGATCTAAATTGCTATCATTAACTTGTTGACAAATCCAATGATCTGATTTTAATCATAGTCCGATTGTCAATAGATCCTATAAATAATTTGTAACATGTAAATTTTGTACTTCTTTCATTTGTGTAAACCTACTAACATGATAGGGCCCATCCAAATCATTTGACCTGTGTGAGCCTATATGTTTGCTTTTGAGCTTAGATGCATGTAGGAAGCCCATTTAAGTTTTAAGTAATTAAATGGACTAGGTTGCTAAAATTAAATTTCACTTAGGTTATTTTATTTAGGCCCTATAAGAATTGAGCTTATTAAATTAATAACAATTATTTATTTAATGGTTAAATTCCTCTCCTTTGGGCCTTGTGTGAGAGTTAGGGGCCAATAACAGTGGGTACGACATACTGAACCCAGCCTTCCCTCACATGAACCAACCCAATTGTGAAGGTCCATTTGCCTTATTTAAAAAATTGTATTAGGTTAATTATATTAGTCTAACCTAATTAAAATTGAATTAGCAATATAATTAACTTTTAAAATATATGAAATTTATTTTTCATTGAATATTTTAAAGTTAATTTTAGAAAAACACTTAGTTAATTAAGATATATTCTAGATAGTAATTTCTAGTGACTAGTTATATTTTCTAATATTTAATCAGAAAAATATTTAAGTTGAAAATTAATTATTTATTAATTAATTTTGGACCAACTTAAATTAAGTATATTTTTCCTAGTACTAAATTAGAATTTAAAATTAAGTTTCTATTTTACTTAATTATTTAATTCTTGTATTTAATAAATTTAATTAAATTGAAAATTAAATATTTAAGTTGATTTCATTCTTGATACTTAAATATTATTATTTTCAGAATATTTAATTAAATAGAAAATTATTTTAAGTTGGAAATTTTAATTTCACAACAACTTAAATTTGAATAATTTTCAAAATATAATTTACTTTTATTTTATTAATCATTTTTTATATAGAATTCAAAATTGTATTTTTTATTTAAATGCAAAAAATTTTGAATTTTTTGAAAAGTAGATTAAAGTTGAAAATTAATTATTTTTTAATTAATTTTGGACTAACTTAAATCAATAATTTTTTTCATTAAATTATTAATTAAAATATATTATTATTAGAAAACGAATTAATTGGTCAATGAAAGTCTAGATAGTTATTGTCTGTTTGCTTGAAGTATTTTCCTAGTGATATTTAATTAAATAGAAAATTAATATTTAAGTTGATTTTTATCATGATACTTAAATATTTGATAATTTTCTTAATGTTTAATTAAATAGGAAAATTATATTTGTGTTGAAAATTAATTTTTAATTAATTTTGGATCAACATAAATTAGAATATGTTTTCAAGATTTATTTTATTTTATTTTATTTTATTTTATAGCATTTCAAAAATTGTATTTATTTTAAATACATTATTTTTTGAATTTTGCATTATATATTTATAGAAAATTAAATTTGAGTTAAAAATTTTTAATTAATTTTGGATCAACTTAAATTGAATAATTTTCGTAATATTTATTGGAAAATTAATACTAAGGATGAAAAATAATTTATTTTTTTTCCAGATCTTCCTTAAGTATAATTTTATAAATATTAAATTAAAATTTATATTTAGAATTTTATTCCAAATTGGTAATTTTAATTAAATAAATATATATTAAAATAAATAGATTAAAATAAGTATCAAAGAAAATTCAACTCTTTAAAATAATGAGCTTTTAGTTATAAGGATATTCGATCTCCATTATTGGTCCTACATGGTTAATATATTTTCAATATAACCTTGAGATGCTAGACTTCGTCCCCCTAATGGATGGTTATTCGTTGAAGCATTTAACACCGTAACGATCTCTTATGAGAAGTATTTTGTAAGTTTTGGTATCTATTAGACTCTCCCCTACGGTGACTACTTAGAGATAAATTTACAAAGTATGAAACAGTGGTGGAAGCTCATAAAATAAGAATAACCTTGACTCTCGCCTACCAGGACAACGTTGGATTCTTATTTTGATCGAATAAAAGGTTGCTAGAATGGTATCCATTTTAGATGAGCTGACAACTCTATTCAATGAATGATACTTTGACTCTCGCCTACCGGGACACTGTATCAGTTTGTTAGAAACCTTAGAAATTTTTTAAGATATGATAGTTTTGTATTTTCACAAGTCTTTGTTATTTGCTAAATGCTTAATAATTTCTGAATTGTGTGTGAATTTATATTAAACCATGTTGTTTTCTGTTATTAATTGTAGTTTAATTTTGAATCTTCATTGTTGGTTTAACTTGGCTTGTTGTTTTTAATGGGATAAATCCTAATGAATTGTCATCCATTAAACAAACATAATAGTGTTAGATCTCGATAGATAAATATTTGTAAATTCAACATCTAGCTATTCATCAATAGATGACACCTTAGACAAGTCTTTACAATATCAAACAATGAAGAAATTTACAAATAAGAATAACTTTGACTCTCGCCTACCGGGACATCGTTGGATTCTTATTTTAAATCGAAATTATCCTTTACTTATTCCTCTTAGCTTATTCATTTTTGAATTTGCTTACATGGTGTATCATTGGATGAATGGTTTATAAATCATCTACTTATAATGTCATTCTATATTAATTTATGAAATTGAATGCACAGATGACTATAATCCTGACATTCTATCCTAAAATGATATAATCCTCAATATTAGAATTGTTGGGTTTTATGCCCTAAATAAAACTCCATTTCAATGTAATCCATTTTATTCAACATCAATAAAGAAACAAAAGTATTTTTCATTCATTTGTGTATGTTTTGGTTCATCTTATCAATTGCTTGTCTATTTGATTTATAAATTCATCTGAAACCCTTTTCACATACTTGATCCTGTTTATTGTGTTGTCAACACATTGGAAAGTAAACATGACTATGTGAATAAAGATTCCTAGATTTATCAGACACAGGGTTTCACTGCTATGATAATCTACAACAGAGTTTACTTGCATTTGGAGAAATGCTATCTTCTTTCCAAAGCATTGGTTAAAGTAAAGCTCAGGTTGGGTGCATGGAGTATGCATCGGAAGGGACCGATATTGAACTTTGACTTAGATTTATTAAACTTACCGTAGTATCTATTCAAGTCAATATCACCTAGTTGATCCTAGATCAAATGATCTTAATCCTGTTATGATTAGGCTCAATCTCAAGAGTGTTATTTGTGTTCTTTGATTTGTTAGTTAAGCCTACTTTTGGGTCAGGGTGATACGTACATTTTGGGAACATGGTAGTGCAATTGAGTGGGAGCGCTAACATAAACATGGAATCTATAGCTTCTATCTGGCGAATAGTAAGTAAAGGATGATCTCCTTCGAGCTTGACCAAACGAAAATAAATGGTGGAGTACTCATTTCACATAGCTGAAATATCATTTTTACGGGGTTAAGTGTTTTAAGGATAAAATACATTGTAGGGTGTAACGGTAATCTAATCCCTTTACAGTGTAGATCATTCATATAGAGGATCATTGATCAAATTAGGATTATAACAATGGATAACTAATGACGTGTCTATATGGTGGAACATATAGAGCGTTCTATATACTGAGAATGCAATTCTAAGTTCTATGCGTGGATTCAACGAAGAATTAATAAGACAGTGAATTTAGGTTATAAATTCTTAATCTGCTTATTGGAAGCTCGGTTATATAGACCCATGGTCCCCCCACTAGTTGAGACAGTATTACTTGTGAGACTCATTTAATTGGTTTTGATTAATCAATTATATTTCTCAAATTAGACTATGTCTATTTGTGAATTTTTCACTAAGTAAGGGCGAAATTGTAAAGAAAGAGTTTTTAGGGCATATTTGTTAATTATGATACGTTGTATGGTTCAATTAATAAATATGATAAATGACAATGTTATTTAATAATTATTTATAGTTACTAAATAGTTAGAATTGGCATTTAAATGGTTGAATTTGAAAATTAACGTTTTTGAGAAAATGAGATGCAGAAATGATAAAACTGCAAAATTGCAAAAGTGAGGCCCAAATCCATATAGCCACGGCCGGCCACTTTTATAGGCTTCATCATCTGATATTTTCATTATTTTAATGCTAAATAATTCAAACCTAACCCTAGATGGAATGCTATAAATAGATAGTGAAGGCCTCAGGAAATTTACACTTTTACTTCTGATTTCCTTCAGAGAAAAACCTGAGCTTTCTCTTTCTAAACCCTAGCCGCCACCTTCATACTCTTCTTCTTCCTTGAATAATTTCGAACCTCTTAGTGATAGAGTAGTGCCCACACACAGCACGTAAAGACCGCTTAGTTTAATTTGGAAATTAGCAGTTAATCACGTTTAATTATGAAAATTATTTATAGCTATTTAAATAATTATTATACTGTTATTATTGAATTCAGAGATGCATTTTTATGTCATTTAGTAGTTTTCATAATTTTGCATTTCCGGTGCCCGGTATTTTGGAACTCGGTGTTTGGCTCAGTAAAATCACAACTTAATATGTTAGTAGTTTGGGACGGTTTATTAGACATTGGGAATGTCGGGAATGGCCGAGAATTTAGAATTTCCCAAAAATACCCCTTTAGTGTTATTAGTTTGTCTTTTTGTGACTTATTAATTGGATTTTATATGTTTAATAATGCTTTATGTTGGCTGAAATAAGTGGGTTAGGTGGCATTTCTCTCATTTTATTCAAACTTAGAAAAAATAGAAAATTTTCAAAGGAAAACTCTCTCTCTTTTCCTCTCTCTATTCGGCCCTTTGAGCAGCAAGAAAAAGGGAATTTTCTCTTGGGATTCTAGTGATTTTTCAGCAAGTTAGTGTGATCATTGAAGAGGTATTTATTGTCTAGCTTCTCTTCCTTTGTTTTCTTGAAAAAAATGATGAAAAATATGAGTTATGCATGGATGATTTTAATGTTGTTGCTGCTGCTAGTTGTTGTTGCTATTTCTATGTTTAAAATGTTGATTTAAGTATGTTTAGTTAGGTTGAAATGCATGCTAGTTGTTCTTGCTTTAGTTGGTTAGTTTTCTTGTTAAAAAGCTTGAGTTTTCAAAGTGAATTTGTGTGAATTGTTGTTGTAGTTGTTGCATGAATTAGGGTTAGTTTTCTGCAGTGTTATTATGCTTGATTATGAGTCTGAATCATGGTTTGGATGCATGTTAGTTGATATTAGCCAAGTTTGAGTTTTGGAACTCAAAGCTTGGGCTTTAATGGCACTTTTTGTTTATGTGCATTCTGGGTGAGTTTGATGCTTTACAAATGTTCTAGGGGATATATAGAACAGGCCTGGAAGGTTTTGTGTGATTTGGAGTTGATTTGAATGAGTTATGAAATTTTGAATTTCTGCCTGCGAGGAACCGAAATTCCGGTTGTGCATCCGGAATTCCGAATGGGCTTCGAAAATTCCCAGAACCGGAATTCCGGTTGGGCAACCGGTCTACCGGTTAGGAAATTTCAGAAACCCTAGTTTTCCCCATTTTTATGTTATTTGGGGTATTGTCATGCTTTTTATCGATAGGGAAACTTTTAGTTCCTAGTTTAAGTCCCCGGGAAGTGATTTAGCGTATCACTTATAGTGTTGTGATTTTTATGGTTTAGGAGCACTGGTCGCCGCGCGAATAGTTCCGGTCGAGTTGACCTAAGACACCTGAATTCGGAATCCAGGTAAGATTAGTATAACAGTATGCATATGTAGATTACATGTTTAGCGTGCATGTAGGAAGCCTGTTAGATTACATTAGATATGTATGTTGGCTTCGAACCATCCAACCGTATCACGTCGGTACAGGCTGGAGTATGACCAGCAGCCGGAGTATGACTGGTTCGACCGATTAGGCTGATACTTAGGTTGGTGGTTCTGTACTATTTGACGTATCACGTCGGTACAGGCTGGAGTATGACCAGCAGCTGGAGTATGACCGGTTTGACCGATTAGGCCGATACTGTAACACGTCGGTACAGGCTTGAGTATGACCAGCAGCCAGAGTATGACCGGTTCGACCGATCAGGCTGTTACTTGTCAATAGTACCGTCCCTATGAACGTTTAGAACTCAGTACCGTGTTGGACACGACAGTTAGGGGGACTCTGTATCGTGTTGGACACGGCAGTTTGGGTTATGGTCAGGGGTATGGGCATCTGACCATGACCGGGATTTATGTATGAGTATTATTATGCTTTTCTTACTGAGTCTGTCAACTCACAGTGCTATGTTTATGTGTAGGTAAAGGCAAGGCTAGAGCTGATGGACCGTGAACGAGCCTATGAAGATTGTACATGTCGGGGCGGTTAGGCCTGGAGCGTACGATCATCGGGACAGCGAGGCTATTTTTGTAACTAGTCGCTAGGCGACAATTATTTTGTATAAACAGTTAACTTTTGTAAATGGTTTTGTAATCGGGATCCCGAGTCTTTTGTATAAATATTTTACAAGTTTAATTAAAAAGCAAAAAATTTAATTAATCACGTTTTCCATAAACCTTGTTGATTAGCAACGAGCTGCACAGTATGTTTAAAAATCACGTAATACGCCTATGCTAGTTAGGGTGTTACAATTTGGTATCAGAGCCGCCAGGTTGTCTTCCGAAGATCGTCACGACATGTACAATCATCATCAGCAGTTAGCTCGTTCCACGGTTCAGTAAGCCTTTATTGCTTTAGTAGTTTATTTATTTATTTTATGAATAAGAAAAGCCTGATAGGAAGCATGTTAGTAGCCTGATAGTAGAATAGGCGCATGTTTCGTTTTTAATTTCCAAATTAAGCGGCATGAGTAAGCTCTCCTTGAACACGACCTGATATGCCAACTCTTGGTTTCGCAGGCGGTTCCCACTAGATGGACGCCAGGCGGACTACCAAGAGCCAGGGCAATTCGGTAGGGTCGAATCAAGGTCAGGGAGCTCAGTTTCCCCCGCCAGCTAGGGGACGAGGTAGAGGTCCCAGGGGCAGGGCGCGTGGTCGGGGTGATGAGAACCCGCCACAGGCTGCCCAGGCTCCCCAAGCCGAACAGGGAGCCCAGAATTGGGAGGTTAGGTTTGCTGAAATGCAAGCCAGAATTGAAGAGCAAGACCTTGAGATTCAGAGATTGAGGCAGCAGGGGGCTCCTGCAGTGCCTGTGCCAGTAGTTCCCGTGGCACCCGCCCCTGCTGCTCAGGCCGAAATGGTTGTGGCGGCCAACCGATTGGAACCTTTGTATGAACGGTTCCGGAAGCAAGCACCCCCGGTCTTTCTGGGAGGTCCAGACGTGATGAAGGCCGAACAGTGGCTAACGGTGATCACCAAAATTCTGAACTTTATGGGTGTCACCGGAAATGACAGAGTGGTGTGTGCCACTTTCCAGTTCCAGGAGGACGCTCTGGTCTGGTGGGACATGGTGTCTCAGATTCACGACGTCACCACCATGACCTGGGAAAGGTTTCAGGAACTCTTCAACACCAAGTATTATAACGAGGCGGTCAGAAGCGCCAAGAGGAAAGAGTTCGCCCACCTGACCCAGCGGGAGAATATGAGTGTGACCGAGTATACTACTCAATTTGACTGGTTGGCGAGATTAGCCTCGGGTATTGTGCCAACCGACTTCAGCAAGAAAGAGAAGAACCTGGACGGGTTAAATTTGAAGATTAAACATGACTTGATGATCACCACTGACGACAAGACCACCTATGCTGAGATGGTGGAAAAGGCACTGCAAGCTGAGGGCGCAGTTGGATGTATGTCGGAGTCAGCTAGTACTCCGGCGAGTGGCGGGGCTCCTACCCCTCCTGCATCAGGCTTTAGCAAGGGGAGTAGTTGTTCGGCCATGGACCAGAAGAGAAGAGCATCTACTGCATCCGGAGGCTCAAGTTAGAACAAGAGGTTCCGGGGGAACCAGAATAGAGGTAGTCGTCATGGTGGTGCAGAGACCCGGTTCTCCTATCCCGAGTGCCCCAGCTGCAAAAGGCACCATCGGGGTGAATGCAAAGGTCAGGGATGCTTTCACTATGGCATGCCCGGACACTTAAAGAGGGATTGTCCCCAGCTCCGCTCAGAGGCACCGAGGGCTCCGGCGATACCCACTCCAGCTAGGGTGTTCGCCATCACTCAGGCTGATGCAGATGCCAGCCCATCAGTTGTAACAGGTCAGCTTTCTGTTAATAACTCGCTTTATTCAGTACTGTTTGATTCTGGGGCTACACATTCTTATGTGGCAGCCAGATTCTTTAGTAAATTGGATAGACCGTATGATAGATATGAATCAGGGTTTGGAACCCTATTACCTGGCGGAGAGTTGGTTATCTCCAAAAGGTGGATTAGGTCTATGCCGATCAGGATAGATGGTAGAGAGTTAAGTGCTGACTTGATAGAGATGAGCTTAGTAGAGTTCGATATTATTTTAGGAATGGATTTCCTATCTAAATATTCGGCGAGTATTGATTGCAAAAGGAAGATGGTGATCTTCCAACCGGAAAGTGAAGAACCTTTTGTGTTTGTTGGTTCGGTTCGGGGATCTCGGATCCCGGTGATTTCGGCCATGTCAGCTAGAGAATTATTGCATGGCGGTTGTTTAGGGTTTCTGGCCGTTGTGGTGGACACCACTCGGCCAGATACCATTCGGCCAGAGGACATCAAGGTGGTTCGGGAATTTTTAGATGTTTTCCCTGAAGAACTTCCAGGGTTACCACCTCAGCGGGAGATTGACTTCGTGATAGATTTGGCACCAGGGGTGGAACCGGTTTCCAAAGCCCCGTATAGAATGGCTCCAGCTGAACTTAAGGAGTTAAAGATTCAGCTCCAGGGGTTGCTTGACATAGGGTTTATCCGGCCTAGTGTGTCACCCTTGGGAGCCCCGGTTTTATTCGTCAAGAAGAAAGATGGAACTATGAGGATGTGCATCGATTACAGAGAATTGAACAAGCTGACAGTGAAGAATAAATATCCATTACCTAGGATCGATGATTTGTTCGATCAGCTTCAGGGGAAGACGGTCTTTTCTAAGATTGATCTCCGTTCGGGTTATCATCAGTTGAGAATCCGAGAGGAGGACATTTTGAAGACGGCTTTCCGCACTAGGTATGGACATTATGATTTCCTGGTTATGTCATTCGGACTAACCAATGCTCCTGCAGCATTCATGGACTTGATGAATAGAGTATTCAAGGATTTCCTCGATATCTGTGTGATTGTGTTTATCGACGACATCCTCGTGTACTCTCAATCAGAAGAGGAGCATGAATTACATCTTCAGATGGTACTGCAACGGCTTCGGGAACACAAGCTTTATGCCATGTTCAAGAAATGTGAATTCTGGCTATCTCAGGTGTCCTTCTTAGGGCACATCGTCAGCAAAGATGGGATCAAGGTGGATCCCGGGAAGATAGAATCCGTCAGGGATTGGCCGAGACCGAAGACAGTGACAGAGATCAGAAGCTTCTTGGGTTTAGCTGGGTATTATCGTAGGTTCGTGGAAGGGTTCTCAAAAATTTCAATGCCCTTAACCGAACTTACAAAGAAGAATCAGCGGTTTGTCTGGTCAGACAAGTGCGAAGCTAGTTTTCAGGAGCTGAAGCAGAGATTGATTACCGCTCCAGTGCTAGCTTTGCCTTCGGACAACGAGAAGTTCGTGGTTTATTGCGATGCATCCAGACAGGGTCTGGGGTGTGTGCTGATGCAAGCCGATCGGGTCATCGCTTATGCCTCCTGTCAGTTAAAGGATTACGAACAACGATACCCGACTCATGATCTAGAATTGGCCGCGGTGGTTTTTGCATTGAAGATTTGGCGGCATTACCTTTACGGAGAAAGGTGTGAAATCTATACCGACCATAAAAGTCTCAAGTATTTCTTTACTCAGAAGGATTTGAATATGAGACAAAGGCGTTGGTTGGAATTAGTGAAAGATTATGACTGTGAGATTCTCTATCACCCTGGGAAGGCCAATGTAGTGGCCGATGCCCTGAGCAGAAAGTGTCTCGAGCAGGTAGCTAGCATGGTTCAGATTTCACCTCAGCTAGCAGAGGATATGGTTAGATCCAGCATTGAGTTTGTGGTAGGTCAACTTCACAACTTAACGCTGCAATCTGATCTGTTGGAAAGAATTAAGGCCGCTCAGATGACGGATCCAGAGTTAATGAAGATCAGAGATGAGGTTTTGGCTGGTCAAGCCAAGGACTTTTCAGTGTCAGACAACGGGATGCTTCTGTATAAAGCTAGGGTTTGTGTTCCGAATAGTGTGGAACTCAGGAATGAGATCTTTGAGGAGGCTCATTCTACCCCGTATTCTCTGCATCCCGGCACCACTAAGATGTACCAAGATCTTAAACCGTACTTCTGGTGGAGCGGTATGAAGAAGAATTTGGTAGAATTCGTATCGAGATGCCTCACTTGTCAGCAGATTAAGGCTGAACATCAGAGACCAGCAGGGTTGTTGCAGCCTCAAACCCTACCAGAATGGAAGTGGGAAGATATCACGAAGGATTTTGTGGTCGGGTTACCTAGGACCACGGGTTTGTTTGATTCCATCTGGGTGGTGGTGGATCGATTCACGAAATCTGCTCATTTTCTGCCTGTTAGAACAACTTTTACAGTGTATCAGTTGGCAGAATTGTACGTCAGAGAGATTGTAAGACTTCATGGGGTACCGAAGTCTATAGTTTTGGATAGGGATCCAAAGTTCACCTCCAAATTTTGGCAAAGTTTGCAACGAGCAATGGGTACAAAGCTGAAATTCAGTACAGCATTCCATCCTCAGACAGATGGTCAGTTCGAAAGGACCATTCAGATATTGGAGGACATGTTACGAGCCTGTGTTATGGATTTTGAAGGCTCATGGAATAAATATCTACCGTTGATAGAATTTTCTTACAACAACAGTTATCAGAGTACGATAGGGATGGCTCCCTATGAACTGTTATACGGTAGGAAGTGTAGATCTCCCAGTCATTGGGATGAGACAGGGGAGAGAAAGTACTTAGGTCTGGAGTCAGTGCAACGGACCAATGAGGCAATAGAGAAGATAAAAGCTAGAATGCTTGCCTCACAGAGTAGACAGAAAAGTTATGCAGATCCGAAACGCAGAGATGTTGAGTTCCAAGTAGGGGACCATGTGTTTTTACGAGTATCTCCAATGAAGGGGATCAAACGTTTCGGGAAAAGAGGCAAGTTATGCCCTAGATTTTCAGGACCTTTCGAGATTCTCGAGAAGATAGGTCAAGTGGCATACCGGTTAGCGTTGCCTCCAGCTTTATCAGCAGTTCACAACGTATTCCATGTCTCGATGTTGAGAAAATACGTTTCAGATCCTTCTCATATACTCAGTTATGAGAGCCTTGAACTGCAGCTAGATATGTCATATGAAGAACAGCCAGTGCAGATCCTAGATAGAAAGGATAAAGTCCTTCGGAATAAGACCATAGCATTGGTCAAAGTTCTCTGGAGAAACAGCAAGGTGGAGGAAGCCACCTGGGAGCTAGAGTCAGATATGAGAGCTCAATATCCAGAGTTATTCAGGTTAGATTTCGGGGACGAAATCCTTTTAAGGGGGGAATAGTTGTAAAGACCACTTAGTTTAATTTGGAAATTAGCAGTTAATCACGTTTACTTATGAAAATTATTTATAGCTATTTAAATAATTATTACTTTTATTATTGAATTCAGAGATGCATTTTTATGTCATTTAGTAGTTTTCATAATTTTGCATTTCCGGTGCCCGGTATTTTGGAACTCGGTGTTTGGCTCAGTAAAATCACAACTTAGTATGTTAGTAGTTTGGAACGGTTTATTAGACATTGGGAATGTCGGGAGTGGCCAGGAATTTAGAATTTCCCAAAAATACCCCTTTAGTGTTATTTATGTGATTTTAGTGTGAAGGGGCAAAATGGTCATTTTGCCCCATTATTAGTTTGTCTTTTTGTGACTTATTAATTAGATTTTATATGTTTAATAATGCTTTATGTTGGCTGAAATAAGTGGGTTAGGTGGCATTTCTCTCATTTTATTCAAACTTAGAAAAAATAGAAAATTTTCAAAGTAAAACTCTCTCTCTTTTCCTCTCTCTATTCGGCCCTTTGAGCAGCAAGAAAAAGGGAATTTTCTCTTGGGATTCTAGTGATTTTTCAGCAAGTTAGTGTGATCATTGAAGAGGTATTTATTGTCTAGCTTCTCTTCCTTTGTTTTCTTGAAAAAAATGATGAAAAATATGAGTTATGCATGGATGATTTTAATGTTGTTGCTGCTGCTAGTTGTTGTTGCTATTTCTATGTTTAAAATGTTGATTTAAGTATGTTTAGTTAGGTTGAAATGCATGCTAGTTGTTCTTTCCTTAGTTGGTTAGTTTTCTTGTTAAAAAGCTTGAGTTTTCAAAGTGAATTTGTGTGAATTGTTGTTGTAGTTGTTGCATGAATTAGGGTTAGTTTTCTGCAGTGTTATTATGCTTGATTATGAGTCTGAATCATGGTTTGGATGCATGTTAGTTGATATTAGCCAAGTTTGAGTTTTGGAACTCAAAGCTTGGGCTTTAATGGCACTTTTTGTTTATGTGCATTCTGGGTGAGTTTGATGCTTTACAAATGTTCTAGGGGATATATAGAACAGGTCTGGAAGGTTTTGTGTGATTTGGAGTTGATTTGAATGAGTTATGAAATTTTGAATTTCTGCCTGCGAGGAACCGAAATTTCGATTGTGCATCCGGAATTCCGAATGGGCTTCGAAAATTCCCAGAACCGGAATTCCGGTTGGGCAACCGGTCTACCGGTTAGGAAATTTCAGAAACCCTAGTTTTCCCCGTTTTTATGTTATTTGGGGTATTGCCATGCTTTTTATCGATAGGGAAACTTTTAGTTCCTAGTTTAAGTTCCCGGGAAGTGATTTAGCGTATCACTTATAGTGTTGTGATTTTTATGGTTTAGGAGCCTGTAATCCGCCGCGCAGATAGTTCAAGTCAGGTTGACCGGCACACCTGAATTCGGAATCCAGGTAAGATTAGGATAACAGTATGCATATGTAAATTACATGTTTAGCGTGCATGTAGGAAGCCTGTTAGATTACATTAGATATGTATGTTGGCTTCAAACCATCCAACCGTATCACGTCGGTACAGGCTGGAGTATGACCTGCAGCCAGAGTATGACCGGTTCGACCGATTAGGCTGATACTTAGGTTGGTGGTTCCGTACTATTTGACGTATCACGTCGGTACAGGCTGGAGTATGACCAGCAGCCGGAGTATGACCGGTTTGACCGATTAGGCTGATACTGTAACACGTCAGTACAGGCTGGAGTATGACCAGCAGTCGGAGTATGACCGGTTCGACCGATCAGGCTGTTACTTGTCAATAGTACCGTCCCTATGAACGTTCAGAACTCAGTACCGTGTTGGAAACGGCAGTTAGGGGGACTCAGTATCGTGTTGGACACGACAGTTAGGGTTATGGTCAGGGGTATGGGCGTCTGACCATGACCGGGATTTATGTATGAGTATTATTATGCTTTTCTTACTGAGTCTGTCGACTCACAGTTCTATGTTTATGTGTAGGTAAAGGCAAGGCTAGAGCTGATGGACCGTGAATGAGCCTATGAAGGTTGTACATGTCGAGGCGGTTAGGCCTGGAGCGTACGATCATCGGGACAGCGATGCTATTTTTGTAACTAGTCGCTAGGCGACAATTATTTTGTATAAACATTTAACTTTTGTAAATGGTTTTTTAATCGAGATCCCGAGTCTTTTGTATAAATATTTGAGAAGTTTAATTAAAAAGCAAAAATTTTAATTAATCACGTTTTCCATAAACCTAGTTGATTAGCAACGAGTTGCACAGTATGTTTAAAAATCACGTAATACGCCTATGCTAGTTAGGGTGTTACACAACAAGTGATACCTCAATCATAGTGAGGAAGATCGTGAAGAAAGATATTCAACAAGAAGGAGTTTCAGCACTAAAGAAAGGAGTGAAAGAGATCCAGGTTCAGATCTTGATAATACTCTGCGACAGAAAGGATACAAGGGTTAGAGATCTGAATGGAAGGAGACATAATATTCGACTGCACCCAATGTAAGGTTTCTCATACTTTATGTGTGTTTATTTTATAATCGTTTTAGAAGTTCATATTTAGGATGTTAATCAACATACTTGTGAGTAGATCTAAGATCCTGGTAAAATAATTTCCAACAAGAATCTCCTACTTATATATGCTTACTTTAGGCAAATTAGACTTAGAATTAGATTAGTAGTGGTGGTCCAAGCTAGAATCATTACTCATTGTATATTTGGTATAAATTTAAGTCTTTGACTTTAAATTTTAGATTCCAAATAGAAATTTTATATTTCTATTTCCAGAATACAATACAGTTAAATTTTCACAAGTGTTTAATATCCATTTTCTGTCAATGGATTCAAACTGTATGTTAATGTATGGAATGTGAGTTCAATATTCTATGACCAAAATCCACTTTGACTATTCTAAGAACCCTTTGATGTAACTAGACCTAAGTCATCAAAAGACCACAACCACATTCTTTTATAAATCCATGGCATTTGCATCTTGTTCATAGTGGTTTTGACAAGATCCTTCTCTGCAAAGAGTCAATATGCCTATATCCACTGAAAGTATAATCATCTCATTCGAAGATGGAGGTACATTCAGGGGTGGATATGAGTTTTCATTCTATTATTAAGACGATGACTCTAGATTTTACCTTATGTGCAAGAAATTTGAAATGTTTGAAAAATTTCATGAATTTCTAGCAATGATGGAAAACAATTAAGTAAGTGGTTAAAGATCTTGCGAACTGATAGGGGTGGAGAAATATTTGGTAGATATGCAGTTCGAAGTACATTAAGTTGATTTTTTGAATTATATCCAAACTTACCTCCCCAGAAATTCGATTTGCATATTGATGATAATATAAGGTCTATGATTAGTTACTAGTCTTGCCTAAGTCCTTCCAGGGATATACCCTAGTGATAGGAAAATTTTAGAATGATGAAATGGTTGTGTACTTAGTGTAAACTATTACTAGATTCATGGATAACCTAATCGTAATTAAGAAAAGCTAAAACTGTTAACCAAGGTTTGCATGTTTGTTAGCTATTCTAAGTGATTAGAGGTGGATCATTCCATAGTCATTAGATAAGAAAGTGTTTGCTTTAACAAATACTACTTTTCTAAGAAAATGACTGAGTCTGAAAAAGAAAATAGCAAATAGAGGAGATATTTTTTTTTCTTGATTCCAAAAGTGTTCTATCATCTTATTCGATATATGATGATCCCACTGCCTCTGTTGTTTTTGACATAACCGAAGAGGACAATACCATTTAGATTCTTAAAAAAAAGTCACGGTACCTTGTCGTAGTGGGAGGATTTCAAGGAACTCACCCTGTTATGACTTGGAAGACACTTGTGATGAAAATCCATTGTTGGTTTAAACAAGTAATGGATTGTCAGAATAAGAAACTAAGAAGCAGAGCCAAGAGAACTATGGTTAAAACCATTCATGTGGAACAACCAAACGTTTTCTATTACAAGGACATGAAAGGAAATTTCGTTAGTAAGTCTATTCAATGGACTTAACAAAACTTCCTGTTCCTAGTATTATAGGTTTGAGTTTATCTAAACCTATGGCTTGTGGTATGCCTAGTAATTTACTTACTCTAGTGCAAGCAACTTACTTTAGTAAGATGCTGGAGCATTTATTTTTCTAATGGCAATCTATAGAAGCTTCTCGACTTCTAGATATAGATTTTATTTATCTAAGGAAAAGTTTCAACTATCCCAGAAAAGATAAAGGCCAAGAAAATAATTCCTTGAATCAACAGTGAGAGGTCTCAATATGCTTTCCTATGCATTAGACCAGACACCTGCTGTTGAGAAGGAATAATGAGTAGGTATCAGATTAATCCAGGAAAGGAACATTGGAAGACAATCAAGTGAATCTTAAGATCGAGAAGAGGAACTATATGTTAGTCAATAAGGATGTATTTAATACTCTTAGACTACAACAGATTTCTAGACTTGCCTTAGTGCTAGAAAGTCTGCTGATGAGATGGTGATTACTCTTGGGGTGGAGTAGGGATTTTGGAGAAGTGTAAAAACCTATCTAAAGTCTCTAAGTCTACCAGAGAGACTGAATGTTAAAGTTGCAGGAAAGATACTTATTCAGTCTTAGGAAAGTTCTATACATTTTTGGCATTGTTCCTGTTGGGTTTTGTGCCCTAAATAAAACCAATTTCAATATAATCAGATTTACTAATTAATAAAGATCAGAAATAAAATTTTATGTTGCATGGTTCACATGATTTATTTCATGATTACATTTAACGTATAAATTCTATTAAGTCCAGAACATATTTATTTGTACATGATTATAGTGTTGTCAGCACAGTGGAATATAATCATGATTATATGTTCGAAAGTTTAATTCCCTGATCTGTCAGTTCACTGGACTTAGACTGGCATGATAATCAGCGATAGGTATTCTTACACCTTGGATAAGTGTTATGTTCTTTCTAGGGGATGGGCAAAGTTTACCAGTATCGGATGTATGGAGTATACATTGGAAGGGACTGATATTGAACTTTGATTAGATATGTTAAATTTACCGTAATATCTATTCAATTCAATATCACCTAGTTGATCCTAGATCAAATGATCATAATCCTGATATGATTAGGTTCGCTCTCAAGAGTATTATACATGTTCTTTGATTTGTTAGTTAAGCCTACTTTTGGGTCATGTTGATACGTACATTTTGGGAACATGATAGTCCAATTGAGTGGGAGCGCTAATCATAGATATGGAATCTATAGCTTCTATAGGTATTTAGATGTGAAACGATGATTTCGTTCGAGCTTGCTAAATAGAGATAAATGATAGAGCGCTCATATTAGTGATTATGTTAGTTCACTATAATATCATTTATAGGTTGAAAGTGTTTTAAGGATAAAATACATTGAAAGGGTGTAACGGTAATTTTATCCCTATGCAATGTAAATCATCTATAGAGGATCATTGATTATTGGGATTATAGCAATGTATAATTTATAGCGTATCTATATCGTGGAACATATAGAGCGTTTTATATGAGTGAGAGTGCAATTCTAAGTTCTATGCGTGGATGCAACAAGGAATTAATAAGTCAGTGAATTTACTTGGTAAATTCATGATTTGCTTATTGGAAGATCGGTTATATAGGCCCATAGTCCCCATACTAGTTGAGACCATACTACTTGTAAGACTCAGTGAATTGATTTTAATTAATCAATTATAATTCTAAAATTAAACTATGTCTAGTTTATGAATTTTCACTAAGCAAGGGCAAAATTGTGAAGAAAAGAGATTCTAGGTCTTATTTATTAATTGTAAGACTTTATTAAGTCTAATTAATAAATATATTAAATGACAATATTATTCAATAATTAATTTTAGTTATTAAATAATTAGAATTGGCATTTAAGTGGTTAAATTGGAAAATTGGCATTTTTAAGAAAATGGAGTGGAAAAACGACAAAATTGCGGAATTGCAAAGTGGGCCCATTATCCATTCTAGGGCCGACCACTTACTGTGATTTTACCATTTATTTTTTTCTATTATTTTAATGCCAAATAATTCTAACCTAAACCTAGGTGGTTACCTATAAATAGATAGTGATGGCTCACATTCACACTTAACAGAAACAGTTGAAAACTGTTTCAGATGAAATTCACTTTCAGAAAATTGAGCCTTCTATTCTATACCATAGCCGAAACCATTCCCTCTCTTTTCTTTTTAAAGTTTATTCACCCTTTTGTTGGAATTTATTTTACCATGATCTTAGATCTACTCACAAGTATGTTGTTTAACACCCTAAATATGAACTTTCTAAAACGATAATTAAACAAATATAAAGTTAAGAAAACCTTACATTGATGCAGCGGAATAATGTCTCCTTCCACTCAGATCTCTAACCCTTGTATCCTTTCTGTCGCAAAGTATTATCAAGATCTGAGCCCGAATGTCCTTCTCTTTGTGTGTGATCCTTCACAGTCTTCCAATCTATGATTGAGGTACCACTTTCTGTGTGTGGGCACTACTCTATCACTAAGGTTCAAAATTGAGAAGAGGAAAAGAGAGAGGGATAGGGTCGGCTATAGAGAGAGAAGTGGAAGGCTCAGTTTTTCTAAAAAATGCAATCTCTGATTTTCTGACCAAAAGGCATATATTAAAAACTTGTTATTTGACTGAGCCATCAATTTCTATTTATAGGCAACTACTAGGTTTAGGTTGGTAATAATTTGGCATTAAAATAATAAAAATATCAATTGGAAAAAGCTGCTTAAGTGGCCGGCCAATGTGTTATTGGGCCTCACTTGGTTTTTGCAGTTTTCACAATTTTATTTCTATTTTCTCAAAAACGCCAATTTTCCAATTCTAACCATTTAAATGCCAAAACTAATTATTTAATAACTAAAATAGATTATTAAATAATATTGTCATTTAATTTAATTATTAATTAGACATATAAAGTCTCTTAATTAATAAATAAACCTAGAATCTCTTTTCTTTACAATTTCACCCATGCTTAGTGAAAATTCACAAATTAGACATAGTCTAACTTTAGAATTATAATTGATTAATCACAAATCAATTATTGAGTCTTACAAGCAGTATAGTCTCGACTAGAATGGGGACCATGGATCTATATGCTGAGCTTCCAATAAGTGAACCGAATTTACTAAGTAAATCCCTACTTATTAATTCCTCGTTGAATCCACTCTTAGAACTTAGAATTGCACTCTCAGACTTATATAGAGCATATTATATATTCCACGATATAGATAGCCTATCTCATTTAACCATTGTTATAATCTTACTGTGATCAAAGATCCTCTATATAGATGATTTACATCGAGATGGGATAATTTTACCGTACACACCCCTCAACGTATTTTGCCCCTTAAAACACTTAGTTACCTGTAAATGATGTTTAGTGATCTAAGAATTAGTCACTTAAAGAAGAGCTCACCCATTTACTTCTATTTAGCTAAGGTCGAAGGGAATCATCACTTGTCTTCTATACACTAGTAGAAGCTATAGATTCCATATTTATGTTCAGCACTCCCACTCAATCATACTATCATGTTCCCAAAATATACGTATCACCCTGACCCAAAAGTAGGCTTAACTAATAAATCAAAGTACATGAATAACACTCCTGAGTTGAGCCTAAGCATATCAGGATTTAGATTCCTTTAATCTTAAGATCAACTACTGATATTGACTTGGAAAGATACAATGGTAAGTTTATAATATCTTAACTAAGTTCAATATCGGTCCAGTCCAATGTATACTCCATACATTCGAAACTAGTATACTTTACCAATGTCATGGAAAGAACATAACACTTACTCCAAGTGTAAGTACACATCGTCGCTGATTATCACATCAGTGTAAATCCAAAACACTGATGAAACAGGGACTTAGTCTTTTGATTCATATAATCACAATCACATTCCACTGTGTTGACAATACTGTAATTGTGAATAAACATATGATCTGGACTTAACAGATTTTGTGTATAAACATAATAAACATATTAAGCCATAAGCATGTAAAATTCAGGCAAACATAAATCACTTCAAATTTCTTATATTGATAACTAATCAGATTGTAAAGGGTTTTATTTAGGGCACAAAACCCAACAAACTCCCACTTGCACTAACATAAAACAAACTGTGCAAATTAATCAATATGTTGTCTTGATCTTCAGATCAAGTGTAGTATATTTGAATCCACCCAAACTTCTGGAAACTAGTTCATAAAAATATTTATGAAACATCCTTTACTATATGCTTTACTCATCAAGGGATACTGAAATCCTTACTGTTTTAAAGTACATCTGAATAAACTAAAGAAATATCTCTCATATTTTAAAGTATGGAATTGAGATAATACAGCGCAGAGTTTTCTTCAGTAAAATAACTTTCTGGTAATTTCGAATTTACAAAGTTATAAATCTTCTCTGGTAGAGCTTGATATCTAACATATAGATCACTTACATAAATCTTTCTTGAATATCTTCTAACGTTCCTTATTTGATTACATCTCAGATAGCTCCCACTCAATAGCAGATGTCTGGTTAAATAATACTTTTAACCTCTTATTGTTTGGAGAGTTATCTAGTTGTGACTTATTGTATTAGTCTGAAACTATAAGTTTCTTTTAAGACTAAATCATCAACATAGCAGACTAGTATTTGAAGTGAAAAATACTTGCCAGAGATTAAGTAATCAAAATTAAGATACCATAAAATGTTATGAGGATTAAGAAATCTTGGCTCATGTCATTCGAATAGACTGAACTAGAATTATTTTATCTTATTCTCATAATTCTGATAAGTTATATCTATCCACATGAATGGTTAGATTTGCTTTTCAGTAGTGTTCTTAAGTTCCTATCACAAGTGTCAACCTAATTAAGATGGGTAAAGAATTTTAAAATTCTCCCACTCAATTAAGGTAGTGTGATACATTATCAAAGAACTTTTATAGGTATCTTTATTTACTACAACAGTAAAACTAAATTGGAACATACAATCAAGATCAAGGATTTATATTGATAATAGCTAATGCATTATATTACTTCCATGTTTAAAGAAAATATGTGTTATATAGGGTATTGTGAATAAATTCCACCCCTAAGTATAGAGAGATTATGATCCACTCTTAAAGGTTATAAAGATCATGATTCTCTAAGTGTTATAGAGATTATGTGGAGTTGAATACAATCCAGAGTTCATTAGATATAAAAGATCGTTCAACTGCATAGTTTTCTTAACTTTTCTCCACCCCTATCAGATCAAAAGATCCTTTTATTAAAAAAATTCTCAATAATTGTATTAGAATTAACAATTATTAATAAACATAGAAATAATTTTTAGTGTTTATTTAATATAACTCTATGAAGAGTTGTAAATATTATAGAATTTGTATCAATAATAAAAACACTTACACATACAAACATATAAATATAATGTGGTAATTGTGGTTTAAGATAAAGTAAATGAAGCTCAATCTCATAAATTGCAATTTAGTTGTAATAGAAAATAAAATATTATTAATAATAAAAAAAATGTATTGCAACATTATGTGAAAACAGGGATAAAAATCCCAAACTAAAAATTCGAAATCTAAATTGTTTTAAAACTAAAACAATTAATTCAAAAATAGATAAATAAATGAGCTTCATCTTCATCTTGGACGATCTTCACCCTTTTGTCCTGCTTTCCCATCCAACTCACTAAGATAGCATCTGAGTTCAAGTAGCTTGGCCTATAATAAGAAGAAGAGACAAATAAACAGAGTTAGTCCAGAATCAAAAATCCAATTGGATAATAATTCACTAAACTCTTAAAGTTTATAGAAAGAAATACCTTGTTTCTTTGCAAGAAGTTTAGGACATTGGGATTTCTAATGACCTTTCTCATTGCAGCAGATACATTTTCCTTTTAGTGCATCACCAGAAGCAGCAGCCTTTTTGTTTCTCATAGCTTTGCCTCGCTTCTTGGTGTTTTTCCACTTCTTCTTAGATTTAGGTTTTGAAGTAGAGGCAACATGTGCCTCAGGTTTAACCATCCCATTACCATTGCCAGAATTTTGAGGTTTACCCCCTTTCTTCTTGGGGCCTCCAATCAAATTTTCATATGTCTGAAGGTCATTGACTAACTCATGAAAGTCTACGTCCTTTTTGTTCATGACATAATTTGATGTATAGGGCAGAAAAGCTGGAGTCAGGCTATTCAAGATAAGACTTACTTGAGTAGTGTGATCCATTTCAGCACCATGATCCTTGGCTTCTTGGAAATAACTTGCCATTAGGAGAACATGATCATGCACATTCTGATGGGGTTCCATTCGTGCATTGATGTATTTCTTAGTCGCGTCAAAGCGAGACTGAAGAGATGCCCTACCAAATAGCTCGGTTAACTTCGTCATAACTTCAGCAACCTTTTCGGTTTTTGAAAACCTAGTTTTAAGGGTGTCAACCATGCTGGAAAGCATAAAGTATAGAGCTTTATTGTTAGCATTCTGCCAACGCTCGTACTTCTCTTTAACAACTTTGGTTGCATTGTCACCCGACACTTCAGGAGACGGCTCAGTTAACACAAACAAGGCACTTTCTCCTATGAGAGCAATATTAATGTTCTCATTCCATTTTGGAAAGTTAGATCCATTTAGCTTATTTTCGGTCAAGAGTGATAACATGGGATTCATCATGGTTATACAGGATACTACAAAATAATAAATAGAAATTAATAATGGTTTAACACAAAATCAATTCAGAAATTATAAGCACATAACATGTAGGAATGATAAGAGAAAATACTAAAAAATACAATCCTAAATAATTTCCAAGGTTTTCAACAAACTGATATCAGTGTCCCGTTTAGGCGAGAGTCAAAGCTACCATCAATTGAATAGAGTTGTCAGCTCATCTAAAATGTTAAACATTCTAGCAACCTTTTATTCGATCAAGATTGGAATCCAATGTTGTCCCGTTTAGGCGAGAGTCAAGGCTATTCTATCTTATGAGCTTCTACCATTGTTTCATATTTTGTAAGTCAAATACAGTCGCCACCATTAGGGTGATCCATACCATATAAAACACTTACAAAGATACTTATCTTTCGAGATTAACCGGTGCTAACGTGCTAATGAACGTTCCTCCATTAGGGAGGATTACTCACTAAAACAAAAGCTATGTAAAACCAACAATGGAGATCGCATATCTTAATAATAATAATAAAGCTCATTATTTAAAATGTATTTTCTTTATTATTTATAATAAAATATATTCATCAAATATCAGATTTAGAATTAAAATTCTAAATTAGAATTTAATTTAATATTTATAAAATTATACTTAGATGGTGATTGAAATAAATTGAATAATTTCCATCTTAGTAGTAATTTATATATAAATATTAAGAAAATTATTCAGTTTAAGTTGTATTAATTTAAATTAATTTGCAACTCAAATTTAAATTTTCATGAGAATATACTTTTTGTATTTTGAAAAAGAAAGTGTAAAACTTTATATTTTCGAAATACTTAAATAATAATTACTTAGAAAAAAATACTTCAAGCAAGAATATCACCTATCTAGATTTTCCTTTGACTAATTAATTCAATTTCTAATAATATACTTTAATTCATTTATTAATCATTAAATGAAAAAATCATTCATTTAAGTTGGTCCAAAAAATAAATAATTAATTTACAACTTAATCTATTTTTCAAGATAAATTCAAAATCATCTTGCATAATTAAATGCAATTTCAAAATTGATTAATAAAATAAAGAAAATATATTTTTGAAAATTATTTAAATTTAATTTGAAAAAATAAATTTCAACTAAAATAATTTTCTATTTAATTAAGAGTCATGAAAAAGAAATATTTAAGTATCATGATGAAAATCAACTTAGATATTTAATTTTTTAATTTAATTAAATGTATTAAATTCAAGAAATAAATAATTAAGTGTAGAGAAGGCTTAATTATTAATCTCTAGTTTAATACTAGGAAAAATATACTTAAATTAAATTGTACCAAAATTAAATATTTAAATAATTAATTTCACAATGTATAATATTTTCCTATTTAATATTAGAAATAATAAATAGTCTAGAAATAACTATCTAGAAAATATCTTATTTCAAATAAGTATCTTTTCAAAAAAAATTAAAAAATATCTAATTTAAGTTGTTATAGGAAAAAATCAAGAACTTAAATATTTTCAAAATTAAAATTTAATAAAATATCAAAAATTAAGTTGTAAGCACTTAATTTGAAAAATATTGCATTTTAATTTTAAAACTAACTTAAAAAAAAATATCTTAAGAATCTTTAATAACTAATACCTAGAATTCCTCAACTTAATTTTAAATTTAAAAAAATATTCAAATTTAAGTTAGATAAGAAAAATCAGTTAAAGTAACTAATTTATAACTTAAATAGGAATATTTGATTAAATAAGATTCAGAAAGAATCTAGTTAGTTAAAATTCTTTATTCAATTAAATACAAGAAAAATACAAATAGTTTGTCTAGAAATAATATCTAAAACTAAGAGTGTTTTTCTTAAAAATAACTTTGAAATATTAAAATGAAAAAAAAAATCATATATTTTAAAAGTTAATTATGTTGCTAATCAATTTTATTAGGTTAAACTAATTTAATTAACCTACCACAGTTATTCAAATCAGGCAAATGGGCCTTCACAATTGGGGTAGTTCATGTGAGGGGGAGCTGGGTTCAGTATGTCGTACCCACTTCTATTGGCCCCCAACTCTCACACAATGCCCAAAAGAGATGAATTTAACCTTAAAATAAATAACTGTTATTAATTGAATAGGTCCAAAAAATAAATGGACCTAAATAAAATCTATCATGGTGTGACATTTTATTTAGCAAGAACCTATATGCATCTATATAATAAAATAAACATATAGGCTCACACAGGCACACATTTGGATAGATCCTATCATGTTGCTAGGTCATACACAGATGAAAGAAGATTGTAAAATTTACCTGTTACAAATTATTTACTTGACCTATTGACAATTGAACCATGGGTTAAAATCAGATCATCGGATCTGTCAACAAGTTAACCATGGCAATTTAGATCAAGCAATAATAGGTTTTATAAAACTTACACATAAGCTAAAACACATACTCCTGCAACAAGATTAACTGGATAGTTGAATGTAAGATTTATTTAATTTTAAATAATTAAATTTCGAAAAAAAAAATAATTAAATAATAAAAAAAATATATATTTTCGTATTTAAAAAAAATAATAAAAAAATATTTAAAATTAAACCTACAATTTTGAAAAATTAGGTTTCAACTAACCTAAATATCATTTCAAAAATTTGCTAACTACTTTTTTTTTTAAAAAAAATTATTGTTATTTTATAAATTAAATATTCAATAAAAATTAAAAAAGATAAATAAATTTCTTTTTCAGATTTTATGATTTAATTTAAAAAATTTAATATCTGACCTTAAATGTAAAAATAAGATAAAATATAATCAAATTTAAAAATAAGATAAGGAATCAAGCAAAAAGATAGATTTTTACTTGTTTTTCAAATTCAAATTACACTAATATCTAAGATTAATTTTAAAAAATTAAAATTAATTTATTTCTGATATTAGATTTAAAAATTGAAAAATAAAAATCTAAATACAAAACTACACAAAAAAATCGGAAGTTAATTCCATGAAATAGCATAAAAAATCGAAGAAAAACGAAAAAATATGCGAGCTGAGGGTGCACGACCGAGAAAACTCGGCGCTGAGGGACACCTGCAGCATATCCGCGCACGGATGAGGGGTTTCAAACACCCCTGGGCGTGTTGCTCGGACAAAATCTTGTTCGAACACGCGCCTGACCGAGGATCACTCGGTTCCGCGCGGGTGAGTGAGTGCTTCATCCGTATATTTTTTGAAACTTCAAAAAATCATAACTAATTCAAGTTAAATCGAAATTGAGTCCTGTGAAAAAGTAAATTGCTTAATTTTTTCCATACTATTCAAAAAAAAAAAAATTCTAGAAAGAGAATTTCAATTATTTTTCACAAAAATTCACAAACATCAATCAATCATCATATAACACAAAACAACATGAAAGCATCCAAAACACAAACAACTCGTTTTAAAGTCTAAATTTCTTGCAAGCAAATCAATTACCATGGCTCTGAGGCCAGTTATTGGAATTTATTTCACCACGATCTTAGATCTACTCACAAGTATGTTGTTTAACACCCTAAATATAAACTTTCTAAAACGATAATTAAAGACATATAAAGTTAAGAAAACCTTACATTGATGCAGCGGAATAATGTCTCCTTCCACTCAGATCTCTTACCCTTGTATCCTTTCTGTCGCAGAGTATTATCAAGATCTGAGCCCGAATGTCCTTCTCTTTGTGTGTGATCCTTCATAGTCTTCCAATCTATGATTGAGGTACCACTTGCTGTCTGTGGGTTAGTAATTATTTGGCATTAAAATAATGAAAATATCAATTGGAAAAAGCTGCTTAAGTGGCCGGCCAAGGTGTTATTGGGCCTCACTTGGTTTTTGCAGTTTTCACAATTTTATTTCTATTTTCTCAAAAACGCCAATTTTCCAATTCTAACCATTTAAATGCCAAAACTAATTATTTAATAACTAAAATAGATTATTAAAAAATATTGTCATTTAATTTAACTATTAATTAGAGATATAAAGTCTCTTAATTAATAAATAAACCTACAATCTCTTTTCTTTACAATTTCACCCTTGCTTAGTAAAAATTCACAAATTAGACATAGTCTAACTTTAGAATTATAATTGATTAATCACAAATCAATTATTGAGTCTTACAAGCAGTATAGTCTCAAATAGAATGGGGACCATGGATCTATATACTGAGCTTCCAATAAGTGAACCGAATTTACTAAGTAAATCCTTACTTATTAATTCCTCGTTGAATCCACTCTTAGAACTTAGAATTGCACTCTCAGACTTATATAGAGCATATTATATGTTCCACGATATAGATATGCTATCTCATATAACCATTGTTATAATCTTATTGTGATCAAAGATCCTCTATATAGATGATTTACATCGAGATGGGATAATTTTACCGTACACACCCCTCAGCGTATTTTGTCCCTTAAAACACTTAGCTACCTGTAAATGATGTTTAGTGATCTAAGAATTAGTCACTTAAACAATAGCTCATCCATTTACTTCTATTAAGCTCGAAGGGAATCATCACTTGACTTCTATACACTAGTAGAAGCTATAGATTCTATATTTATGTTCAGCACTCCCACTCAATCATACTATAATGTTCCCAAAATATACGTATCACCCTGACCCAAAAGTAGGCTTAACTAATAAATCAAAGAACATGAATAGCAATCCTGAGTTGAGCCTAAGCATATAAGGATTTAGATTCTTTTAATCTTAAGATCCAGTACTGATATTGACTTAGAAAGATACAACGGTAAGTTTATAATATCTTAACTAAGTTCAATATCGATGCAGTCCAATGTATACTCCATACATTCGAAACTAGCATACTTTACCAATGTCCTAGAAAGAACATAACACTTACTCCAAGTGTAAGTACACATCATCGCTGATTATCACATCAGTGTAAATCCAAAACACTAATGAAACAGGGACTTAGTCTTTTGATTCATATAATCACAATCACATTCCACTCTGTTGACAATACTGTAATTGTGAATAAACATATGATCTGGACTTAACAGATTTTGTGTATAAACATAATAAACATATTAAACCATAAGCATGTAAAATTCATGCAAACATAAATCACTTCAAATTTCTTATATTGATAACTAATCAGATTGTAAAGGGTTTTATTTAGGGCACAAAACCCAACACCTTTAGTGATAGAGTGAGTGCCCACACACATCAAGTGGTATCTCAATCATAGTTTGGAAGATTGTGAAGAATCCAATCTCAATAAAAATTTTAATTGGTTAGTTTAAAAATAATAATTTAATTACATTAATATCTTATTTCACATTTGTTACATGGACATTGTTTGTTTTATTTATATTGTTTCTTAAAAATTTTTTTTTAACAAACCTATTATTTATTTGATCTACATTGCTATGATTAACTTGTTGACAGATCCAATGATCTGATTTTAATCATAGTCCAATTATCAATAGATCTTATAAATAATTTGTAATAGGTAAATTTTCTACTTCTTTCATCTGTGTAAATCTAGGAACATGATAGGGCCCATCCAAATCATTTGACCTGTGTGAGCCTATATGTTTGGTATTGAGCTTTGATGCATATAGAAAGCCCATTTAAGTTTCTACTAAGTAAATGGACTAGGTTGCTAAAATAAATTTGACATAAGTAATTTTATTTAGGCCCAATTAAATTTGGGCTTATTCAATGAATAACAATTATTTATTTAATGGTTAAATTCTTCTCCTTTGGACCTTGTGTGAGAGTTAGGGGGCCAATAGCAGTGGGTAGGACATACTGAACCCAACCCTCCCTCACATGAACAACCCCAATTGTGAAGGCCCATTTGCCTTATTTGAATAATTGTATTGGGTTAATTATATTAGAATAACCTAATTAAAATTGAATTAGCAACATACTTAACTTTTAAAATATACGAAAAAAAATTTCATTTAATATTTTAAAGTTAATTTTAGAAAACACTTAGTTAATTGAAATATATTCTAGATAGTTATTTCTAGTACTAGTTATATTTTCTAATATTTAATTAGGAAAACATTTTAAATTGAAAATTAATTATTTATTTTAATTAATTTTGGACCAACTTAATTATAGAATATTTTTTCTAGTATTAAATTAGAATTAATAATTAAGTTTTCTTATATACTTGATTATTTAATTCTTGTATTTAATACATTTAATTAAATTGAAACTAAATATTTAAGTTGATTTCATTCTTGATACTTAAATATTATTATTTTCATGATATGTAATTAAATAGAAAATTATTTTAAGTTGGAAATCTTAATTTTAGAGTAACTTGAATTTGAATAATTTTCAAAATGTATTTTATTTTTATTTTATTAATCAGTTTCGAAATTGTATTTCTAAAATGCACAAAATTTTGAATTTTTTTTAAAAAATAGATTAAAGTTGAAAATTATTTATTTTAATTTTAGATCAACTTAAATCAATGATTTTTTTTTATTTAAATGATTGATTAAAACAAATGAACTAAAATGTATTATAATTAGAAAATGAAATAATTAGTCAATGAAAGTCTAGATAGATATTATTTGTTTTTGCTTGAAGTATTTTTCTAGTGATATTTAATTAAATAGAAAATTAATATTTAAGTTGACTTTCATCATCATACTTAAATATTTGAAATTTTTCTTAATATTTAATTAAATAGGAAAATTAAATTTATGTTGAAAATTAATTGTTGCCCCTGATTTTGCCCAATATACGTGGACTAACCAAATAAGGACACGTAGATCAAGCAATGTACAATCCAAAAATATTTGCTAAGTCTTTATGCCGTAAGGTGGCTTCCAGGACGTAGCTCCCGGAGAAGGCATATGGAACTGTTGGAAATTATTTTACCAGGATCTTAGATCTACTCACAAGTATGTTTATTAACACCCTAAATATGAACTTTCTAAAACGATGAAATAAACACATATAAAGTTTAGGAAACCTTACATTGGGTGCAGCGGAATAATATGACTCCTTCCGTTCAGATATCTAGCCCTTGATTCCTTTCTGTAGCAAAGCATTATCAATATTTGAACCTGGATCTCTTTCTCTGATTTTTTGATGCTGAAACTTCCTTCTTGCTGAAAGTCTTTCTTCACGATCTTCCTCACTATGATTGAGGTATCACTTGCTGTGTGTGGGCACTACTCATACACTAAGGATTTTGAAATTCAAGAGGAAGAGAGAGAGAGTGGGTTCGACCAAAGATAGGGAGAGAGAAGGCTCAGGTTTTTCTTATTCAGAAAGTGTCAGAAAAAAGTGTGTAATTTTCCTGAAGCCTTCACTATCTATTTATAGCATTCCACTAGGGTTAGGTTTGAATTATTTGGCATTAAAATAATGAAAATATCAGAGGTAAATTCCTATAAAAGTGGCCGGCCCTATACATGTGGATTTGGGCCTCACTTTTTGCAATTTTGCAGTTTTACCTTTTCTGCATCTGATTTTCTCAAAAACGCCAATTTTCTAATTCAACCATTTAAATGCCAATTCTAACTATTTAATAACTGTAAATAATTATTAAATAATGTTGTCATTTATCATATTTATTAATTGAACCATACAAAGTATCATAATTAACAAATATGCCCCTAAAACTCTTTCTTTACAATTTCGCCCTTACTTAGTGAAAAAAATTCACAAATAGACATAGTCTAATTTGAGAATTATAATTGCATTTCGAAATTCCAGCATTTAAGAAATGCAATTTCAAAATTTGATTAATAAAATAAAGAAAAAAATATTTTGAAAATTATTTAAATTTAGTTGAAAAAATAAATTTCAACTAAAAAATAATTTTCTATTTAATTAAGTGTCATGAAAAAGAAATATTTAAGTATCATGATGAAAATCAACTTAGATATTTAATTTTCAAATTAATTAAATGTATTAAATTCAAGAAATAAATAATTAAGTGTAGAGAAGGCTTAATTATTAATCTCTAGTTTAATACTAGGAAAAAATAAATTGTACCAAAATAAATTATTTAAAATAATTAATTTCACAATGTATAATATTTTCCTATTTAATATTAGAAATAATAAGTAGTCTAGAAATAACTATCTAGAAAATATCTTATTTGACTAAGTATCTTTTCCACAAAATTTGAAAAAATATCTAATTTAAGTTGTATTAAAAAAATCTAGAACTTAAATATTTTCAAATTTAAATTTAATTAAATATCAAAAATTAAGTTGTAACCACTTAATTCAAAAATATTCCATTTTAAGTTAATATTCGAAAAGATATTAACCTAAAAAATATCTAAAATATTCCATTTTAAGTTAATATTCGAAAAGATATTAACTTAAAAAATATCTTAAAGAATCTTAATAACCAATGCCTAAAATTCCTCAACTTAATTTTGAAATTTGAAATTCAAAAGATATTCAAATTTAAGTTGGTTAGTTGTAGATAGCTAAATATCAACTTAAATAAGAATATTTAATGAAAAATTTAAATTAGGCTCCAGAAAGAATCTAGATGGTTATAATTCTATATTTAATTAAATACAAGAAAATACATATAGTTTAGCTTAGAATAAAGAATTCTTTAAACTATAATTTTCTTAAATTAATTTCAAAATAAATGAAATTAATTATGTTGCTAATCAATTTTATTAGGTTAAACTAGTGTAATTAACCTAGTACAGTTTTTCAAATCAGGCAAATGGGCCTTCACAATTGGGGTGGTTCATGTGAGGGGGTGCTGGGTTCAGTATGTCGTACCCACTTCTATGGCTCCCAACTCTCACACAAGGCCCAAAAGAGAGGAATTTAACCTTAATAAGAACAACTGTTATTAATTGAATAAGCCCAATAACTAAATGGGCCTAAATAAATTCTATCAAGAACTATGATAATTTATTTTAGCAACAACAACCTATATGCATCTATAATAAAATTAAACATATAGGCTCACACAAGCACACTTTGGATGGGTCCTATCATGTTGCTAGGTCATACACAGATGAAAGAAGATTTTAAATTTACTTGTTACAAATTATTATCTTGACCAAGGGAGCCATCAGATCATTAGATCTGGCAAAAAGTAACCATGGCTATTTGCAATCAAGTAATAATAGGTTTTGAAAACTTACACACAAGTTAAAACACATACTCCTGCAACAAGGTTAGCTCGATAGTTGGATGTACGATTTATTTAATTTTAAATTAAATAATTAATTTCGAAAATAATTAATTAAATAAAAAATAATTTTCGAAAATTTTAAAAAAAAAATTGAAAAATTTGAAATTTAAAAAAAAATTAAATTTAAAATTAAACCTACAATTTTGAAAAATTAGGTTTCAACCAACCTAAATATCATTTCAAAATTTGCTAACTACTTTTAAAATTGAAATGTTATTTTATAAATGAAAATTAAATAAAAAATTAAAAAAGATAAATGAATATCTTTTTCAGATTTTAAATGTAATTTAAATAAATAAAATAACAAAATTTAAAAGTTAACAAAATATCTTACATCTTTTTAAAATTACATGATTATAATTATCTTATTTTAAATTTAAATAAGGTCAAATTATTTAAAAAAAATTCATTTAAAATATTTAAAATCTGACCTTAAATTTAAAAATAAGATAAGATATAATCAAATTTAAAAATAAGATAGATTATTAAGCAAAAAAGATAGATACTAACTATTTTCTAATTCAAATTACACTAATATCTTGAATTAAATTTAAAAAATATTAAATTAATTCATAATGATAATTAGAATTGAATTAGGAATAGTAATAGTATAAATATAGAACTACACAAAAAATCGGAAGTTAATTCCATGAAAAAGCATGAAAAATCGAAGAAAAACGAAAAAATTGTGAGTTGTACGGACAGTTTTCGCGATCGCAGGAAAATTTCAACACAACTCCGTTTTTTTCGAATCTTCAAAAAATCATAATTAATTCAAATTAAATCGAAATTGAGTTCTGTAAAAAAGTAACTTGCTTAATTTTTTCCATACTATCCAATAAAAATAATTCCAGAAACAGATATTCAATTATTTTTAATGAAAATTCACAAACATCAATCAATCATCAAATAACACTCAATACAACATGATACCATCCAAAAACAAACAAACAATCGTTTTAAAGTCCAAATTTCTTGCAAGTAAATCAATTACCATGGCTCTGAGGCCAGTTGTTGGAAATTATTTTACCAGGATCTTAGATCTACTCACAAGTATGTTTATTAACAACCTAAATATGAACTTTCTAAAACGATGAAATAAACACATATAAAGTTTAGGAAACCTTACATTGGGAGCAGCGGAATAATATGACTCCTTCCGTTCAGATATCTAGCCCTTGATTCCTTTCTGTAGCAGAGCATTATCAATATCTGAACCTGGATCTCTTTCTCTGAGTTTTTGATGCTGAAACTTCCTTCTTGCTGAAAGTCTTTCTTCACGATCTTCCTCACTATGATTGAGGTATCACTTGCTGTGTGTGGGCACTACTCATACACTAAGGATTTTGAAATTCAAGAGGAAGATAGAGAGAGTGGGTTCGGCCAAAGATAGGGAGAGAGAAGGCTCAGGTTTTTCTGATTCAGAAAGTGTCAGAAAAAAGTGTGTAATTTTCCTGAAGCCTTCACTATCTATTTATAGCATTCCACTAGGGTTAGGTTTGAATTATTTGGCATTAAAATAATGAAAATATCAGAGGCAAATTCCTATAAAAGTGGCCGGCCCTATACATGTGGATTTGGGCCTCACTTTTTGCAATTTTGCAGTTTTACCTTTTCTTCATCTGATTTTCTCAAAAAGACCAGTTTTCTAATTCAACCATTTAAATGCCAATTCTAACTATTTAATAACTGTAAATAATTATTAAATAATATTGTCATTTATCATATTTATTAATTGAACCATACAAAGTATCATAATTAATAAATATGCCCCTATAAACTCTTTCTTTACAATTTCGCCCTAACTTAGTGAAAAAATTCACAAATAGACATAGTCTAATTTGAGAATTATAATTGATTAATCAAAACCAATTACATGAGTCTTACAAGCAATATTATCTCAACTAGTGCGGGGACCATGGGTCTATATAACCGAGCTTCCAATAAGTAGATCAAGAATTTAGCACTAAAATTCACTAACTTATTAATTCTTCGTTGAATCCACGCATAGAACTTAGAATTGCACTCTCAGTATATAGAATGCTCTATATGTTCCACCATATAGACACATCATTAGTTATCCATTGTTATAATCCTAATGTGATCACTGATCCTCTATATGAATGATCTACACTGTAAAGGGATTAAATTACCGTTACACCCTACAATGTATTTATTCCTTAAAACACTCGACCCTGTATAAATGATATTTCAGCTTATGTGAAATGAGTACTCCACCATTTATGTTCGTTTGGTCAAGCTCGAAGGAGATCATCCTTTGCTTACTATTCGCCAGATAGAAGCTATAGATTCCATGTTTATGATAGCGCTCCCACTCAATTGCACTACCGTGTTCCCAAAATGTACGTATCACCCTGACCTAAAAGTAGGCTTAACTAACAAATCAAAGAACACGAATAGCCTTTCAAGATTGAGCCTAATCATATCAGGATTAAGATCATTTGATCTAGGATCAACTTGGCGATATTGACTTGAATAGATTTTACGGTAAGTTTAATTAAATCTAAGTCAAAGTTCAATATCGGTCCCTTCCGATGCATACTCCATGCATCCAACCTGAGCTTTACTTTAACCAATGTTCTAGAAAGAACATAGCATTTCTCCAAATGCAAGTAAACTCTTGTTGTAGATTATCATATCAGTAAAACCCTGTGTCTGATAAATCTAGGAAACTTTATTCACATAGTCATGTTTACTTTCCAATGTGTTGACGGCACAATAAACAGGATCAAGTATGTGAAAAGGGTTTCAGATGAATTTATACATTATGTACATATAATCATGAAATAAATCATGTGAACCATGCAACATTAAATGTTATTTCTGATCTATATTAATAAGTAAATCTGATTATATTGAAATGAGTTTTATTTAGGGCATAAAACCAAACAGGAACCCCATACGCTCCCGGAAGCTCGAAGTAACGTTAAGGCATCTCCGCGAAGTGTCAGGTTTCTCCTGAGCAATCAAGTCACATTTAATGCCGCATGGGAGGAAGCGTGTTGGGACTGCTACACGCAATAAAGTGACGACACAACCACAACCAACAGCTACAAAGTAATGATCATTTAAGTCTAGCGACGGCTACACTGTGAAGAGTCACATCAGTCAAAATACAATAAGGACATTCCACATAAAAGCCCTACAGTGCCTAGGAATTTAACCATGCATTACTCATGGTATATTCATTGGGAATGCCCAACTTTATGGATACTTACAGATACATTTGTAAGGATAATTCTGGGGATCACCCCACCAAAAACACTATAAATACCCCCTCAAAGCTCATTAAATGGGATCGAGAATCTTCAGCTGCATAAGAGTAAGTAGAGTAAATACTCACCAAGAACATTCTCTGTATTTATAAGAGTGAAACACTCACCAAATACAACTCTGTATTAAATACATCCATAAATAACAAAGACTCGTGGACTAAGGCTCATTAACGCCCCAACCACGTAAAAATCCTTCTCTAATTTTCTTACAGCTCTATAACTTTATAATATTTTATTAGTTGCCAAAAACCTCGGTCAAAATTTTGGTGCTTTCATTGAGAGCTGAAGAAAGCTACTGTAAACGAACACTTGACTTCACAAGCATGGTGGAGACTAGAAGTACTCGTCAGCCTCACCCACTAGAAGATGCTCAAGACCCAAATGAGGAAGATGTAGCCTCAAGAGCAGCTGAGGGTTCCGAGGAAGAAGAAGGAATTCCAGATGATGACTACGAGGGAAACCTCGATAAGTATGCCTACGACGAAGGTAGTTACTCAGAGTTGGTGCTTCTCAGGCAAAAAGCTATCGATCACGAAGCCGAGATCGAAGCTCAGAAAGCACAAAACCAAAAAATGCAAGAAGTGATGCTGGCCATGCAAAAAGCCACGGAGGCGGCTAGCATTTACGTGCATCCCAAGGCAATGACTGCTGGACTTGGCAAGGAACCAGAGACATCCTCGCCTAGTTCCCAACAGCAGAAGTCTAGGGAGCCTAGTCCTATAAGGTACCCTGCTGAAGGGAACCAAACAAAAAACCCTACCTCTACCCCAGGGCGAAAGAAAAAGGCGCAGGATCCGCGAAAGGTCCGCTCAGATTTCCCTAAAGGGAAAGGTCCGCAGAGGGGCAAGCCCCAAAAAGGGAGCTTTGGCCCTCAGGATCGAGAGGACCGAAAAAGCGTTTTCGTGCACCAAGAGCCCGGGGGTAGAGGAAGAAGAGGACAGAGATGTCCTCCCGTTGATCTGAGAAATCAAATCAATGGGAACCAAGGTGACCTCCGGGATCACCTTGACCAAAAAAGATACGGACCCTCGGTGTCCACGGGTACGTTAAATGAAGGAATTATGGCGGAACTCGCCATACTTCGAAAAGACATTGCCCGAATCTCCCGAAGGCAGAAAGGGGACGACTCCGACTCAGATAGCAAGGACCGGGAGCCATGTGCTAAGCACATCCTAGAGGCGGAGCTCCCTAAGAACTTCAAGATGCCTGAAATGGCAGCTTATACCGGGAACTCTGATCCAAGCGACCACTTGTCACGGTTCAACCGCGTCATGACGGTCATGAGAGTCAGCAATGACGCCAAATGTCTGTGCTTCCCGCTTACTCTAAGTGGGTCCGCGGAGGAATGGTTCAAGAAGCTGGAACCAGGATCCGTGGGCTGTTGGAACAAGCTACAGACCAATTTCCGGAGACAGTTTGTCGCCGCAAGAAAGGTCAACCTGGAGGTCAGTGCCTTGACTAACATCAAGCAAGTGCCCACCGAGACCTTGAAAAACTATATAAAGAGGTTCCGAGAGGAAGCCTCGAAAACCAAGAAAGTTGACGACGGACAACAGCTTGCGCTTCTCCAAGCAGGCATCCGTACGGGGACTCCTTTCTGGAATGAACTACAGCAAGAAGGAGCTGCTAGCCTTCAGGACTTCCAGAAGAGAGTCCAAAAATATATCAACCTCGAAGAAGCCCAAATAGTGGCTTATGGAGGATACTATCCCACCGGGATAGCAGGGTACATGCCCGGAGTACCGCCCTCGGGTACTGCCCCGACCGCAACTCCACAGACAAGCGGCATACAATTCTCTGCCACCCCCGGACATCGTCAGGGTCAGGCCTTGGCGCCAGCGTCATACCATTTCGGCAATCCGTCCAGGACGAATGGACAAACTCCTTCGCACTCCGCTCAAACCGCTAGCCTGGCAAGCCCTTCCCAGGGCTCGAGGAGTAAAAGGTCCTCCAAGGGCAGCACCCAGACGAGGGAGAAGCGCCAGAAAAGGGGGTACACTCCCCAGTACACTCAATACACGTAGCTGTCGGACTCCCAAGAGCGTGTGTACTTTGCTACTAGGAAAAATACACACTACCGGAGACCACAACCATTGTACAAGGATAACTCCCGGAGGGATCTGAGCAAAAGATGCGAGTACCACAACGACATTGGTCATAGCACCAATGAATGCAAGAATCTCAAGGACGAGATTGAAAACCTAATCCGGTTGGGCCACCTCTATGAGTGGATCAAAAATAGGCTGCCTCACCTCAATCCGGGCCAGGCGACAGTGGGTGTGCCCCAGGGAACACCGGGGAGTACGGCAGGAGCGTTAGCTCCAGCGGCTCCCGCGGGCGACGCCCAGCACATCCCCGGTCTGCCGCCCAGACCTAACGGGAGGGTAGCCATGATCTTCGGAGGTCCCCATCTCGGAGGAACTACTCGCAAGGAGCTCAAACGATACGCAGGGGCCGTGAAACATAATGACGTTTGGGAGGTTACTCAACTCCCAGCTCAAAGGCCCCGGCTGATGGACCAACCCATCACGTTCACGGAAGAAGACGCCAAGACGGTGCGCTTCCCTCATCATGACCCATTGGTCATAGAGACCCCCATCGCTAATAAAGTGGTGGCCAGAGTCTTAATTGACAATGAAAGTTCCGTGAACCTACTCTTCAAGGAGGCCTTCACCGCAATAGGCTTGACGGACCGAGACCTCTCGCCCAGTGGGTCCCAACTCATAGGGTTTAATGGGACGACACTTATCCCGATGGGAAAAGTAAGGCTTCCAGTCACCTTGTGCCCGGACACCCCCCAGAGCACATTTAAATACTGCACTTTCGTGGTGGTGGACTGTCCAACTTCTTACAACACGATCCTTGGCCGACCGGCCTTGGTAGATTTTGGCGCGGTCACATCCATTCGGCACCTGTGCTTAAAGTTTCCTACCCAGGAAGCTGGAATAGGGACGGTGAGAGGAAATCAAGGGGAGGCAAGGCAATGTTACAATGTTGCAACCCACCTGCCCGTACTGATGGTCCGGGAATCCATTGAGCCAGAAGTGGCTGAAGAGGATGAGTTTGACCCCCGTGTGGGGTCCAAAAGAATTGTGGAACCAATGGAGGATGTCGAGGAATTATCAGTGTCCGACCTCAACTCCACCAAAGTACTCCGGCTGGGAAAGAGCCTAGATCCGGAGGAAAAAGAGAAAATAATAAAAACACTGAAGGGCGCCATCGACATCTTTGCATGTGCCAAGACGACATGACTGGCATAAGCCCCCATGTCATCACTCACGTACTCAACGTTAATCTGGACATGCCGCCAGTCCAGCAAAAGCGACGCCCACTCGACTCGGTGAAAGTCGAGGCTCTGGAGAAAGAGGTGGATAAACTTTTGACCAACGGCATGATCTGCGACGTATACTATCCGGAGTGGCTAGCCAATCTGGTCCTGGTACCCAAGCCGAACGGGACTTGGCGAGTTTGTATAGATTTCACTGATCTAAACAAAGCTTGTCCGAAGGGCTGCTTCCCGCTGCCCAGGATCGACCAGATGGTAGACGCCACTTATGGATTCAAACTACTATCCTTCATGGACGCCTATGCTGGATATAATCAAATAAAGATGCATACGGTAGACCAGGAGTGCACTAGCTTCAGGACCGATAAGGGGGTATACTGTTACCTAGTCATGCCCTTCGGACTGAAAAACGCCGGAGCGACCTACCAGAGAATGGTCAACCGTATGTTCAAAGGCCTCCTGGGACGAAATATGGAGGTTTATGTAGATGACATGCTGGTCAAGTCCAAAGCACGCAATGGCCATGCAAACGACTTAGAGGAATGTTTCAAAGTTGTCCGGAGATACGGCATGAAGCTCAACCCGAATTGAGGGAAACCCGGAAAAAATCCTGACCGGAAAGGTGGTTGCCCTAAGTCGCTTCATCTCACGGTCTACAAACAAGTGCATCCCCTTCTTCAACATACTGAAGAAGTGTCAAAAGTTTGAGCGGTTGGACGAGTGCGAGGAGGCATTCAAAAAACTAAAAGAACACATGGCCAAGCCTCCTATCCTGTCAAAACTCGTTCTCGGGGAAGACCTATTTTTATACTTGGCTGTCTCCGAGCACGCGGTAGCGCTGCCCTAGTCCGGGAAGAAGAGAAAACTCAACATCCCGTGTACTACGTTAGTAAGCGCATGATAGGAGCAGAAACGAGATACCCCATCATTGAAAAGTTGGTCTTTTGCCTCCTAATAGCCTCGAGGAAACTGAGGCCATACTGCCAAGCACATCCGATCAAGATACTAACCAACCACCGACTCCGACAAGTCCTCAAAAAACCTGAGGCGTCCGGAAGGCTCCTCAAGTGGGCGATGGAGTTAAGTCAATTTGACTTGCACTACATTCCCCGAATCTCCATAAAAGGCCAAGCCTTGGCAGACTTCATTACTGAATGCAACGAAGCCGAGGCAACCGCGAATATGTCGGTACCGCCGATCCCCACATGGAGAGTATTTGTGGACGGAGCCTCCAATGAAAATGGGTCCGGAGCAGGAGTGGCAATGATATCTCCGACCGGACTGCGACTCTAGGCGGCCCTACGGTTAGACTTCTCAGCTTCAAACAATGAGGCCGAATATGAAGCCCTAATAGTAGGGCTGAGATTGGCAAAAGCCGTAGGAGCCAAAAGAGTGGAAGTCTACAGTGATTCCCAGCTGGTCGTAAACCAGATATCGGGAGAATACCAAACATGCGGCGAGCGAATGGCCGCGTATGTAACAATAGTCCGAGAGCTGCTCCACGAGTTCACGGACTACAAAATAGAAAGAATTTCCCGGGAAAAGAACGCTCACGCAGACTGTCTGGCTAAATTAGCTTCAGATAGTGAAATCGAAGAGTTGGGGGTAGTACCAGTGGAACGCTTGGCAGAGCCAAGCATCAAAATAAAAGAGGCCACAATAACGGTTGGGCAAGAACCCAGCTGGATGGTCCCCATCATAAAATACATAACAAAAGGTGAGTTGCCCCAAGAAAGGGCACTGTCTCGGAACATTCAGTACCAGGCTCATCGTTATGTAATGATGGATCAAATTCTCTACCGAAGAGGACTCAGCATGCCTTATTTAAGGTGTGTATCGGACCCTGAAGCTAGATAAATCATGCTAGAGGTCCACGAAGGGTTCTGTGGAGATCATACGGGAGGACCCAGTCTCTTAAAGAAAATATTGAGACAGGGATACTTCTGGCCAACAATGAAAAAAGATTGTATAGACTACGTCCAAAAGTGTGATTCGTGTCAAAGGTTCGCGAACATACCGAGAGCTCCTCCAAATGAAATCACCCTGATGACTAGTCCTTGGCCCTTCGCGGTATGGGGAATAAATCTTATTGGGTCCCTGCCAACAGGAAAAAGAGGAGTAAAGTATGCAATAGTAGCAATAGACTACTTCACCAAATGGACGGAGGCTGAGCCCATGAAGACCATAACTGCTAAAAAAGCACTAGACTTTGTTATCAAAAACATAGTGTGTCGATATGGCCTGCCTCACAAAATAGTCTCTGACAATGGAAAGCAATTCGATTGCGAGGAATTTGCTGACTTCTGCAACCAACACGGAGTAGTGAAAAGCTTCTCCGCGGTGGCCAGACCTCAAACAAACGGTCAAGCGGAAGCAGTCAACAAAATCCTAAAGGTCACCCTGAAGAAAAAGCTGCTGGCCTGCAAAAACAACTGGCCTAAAGAGTTGCCAAGAGTGTTATGGGCCTACCGGACGACCCCTAGAACCACGACCGGTCACTCGCCTTTTTCAATGGCGTACGGTTGTGAAGCGATGGTCCCGGTAGAAACGTTATTCCCGTCCCACAGGAGAACGACTTACGATCCAGTCACAAATCAAGCTTTGCTTCAAGAAGCCCTGGATCAAGTTGAAGAACTCCGGGACGAGTCTCAAATACGGATGGCAGCTTATCAAAAGAAGGTGACCAAGTATTTTAACTCCAAAGTTAAAAACAGAAAGTTTGCTATTGGGGATATGGTCTTAAGAAGAGTCTTCCCAGCCACCCAAGAACCCGGAGTGGGAGTACTTGGGCCAAATTGGGAAGGACCATATGAAATCGAGGACGAAATCGGCTCAGGCACTTACAAGCTAAAAAGGATGGATGGAACCATTGTGCCAAGGGCCTGGAATGCCGACCACCTCAGAAAATATTACCAATAGCCAAAAATGTGACTTAGATTTTGTTTAAAGAGTTTGTACCGTCTAAATGTATACAGCCTCCGCATGTTAAATAAAACTGAGTGCCTTAAAAACAAAGTTTCTATGCCACTCAGGGGGGTACTAGGGTATACCGCACGGACAGACAAAAAACAAACTAAGTAAAATATCCTGACCCAAATGGCAGGTCACTAAGTAAAATATCCTGACCCAAAGGGCAGGTCAAAAAGAGTATGCACAAAAATAAAAAGCATAAGTATAAACATCCTGATCCAAAGGACAGGTCCAAAAGAAAAATATGTGCATCAAAAGAGATCATGTATAAATATAAAAATCCTAGCCTTAAAGGGCAGGTGTAAATATATACAAATGGCCCGGGGACAGGCCTTAGAAATTGTCTCCCCTTTAAACAAAACAGTTATATAGATATTGTCTTAAATAAAAGAAAAATAGCTGTAAATAAACAAATATATATATAAAAAAAAGAGTGAAATCCTGGTTGTACTGGGTCAAACTCGGAGCGGCCTAATCGATGCGAGGAGGGAGACGAGGTCCGATGCGTGCCTCCACCATGGCATCAAGCTTTTTCTTCTTCTCCCGGAATTTGGCGATCATCTCCTCGGGTTTGGGATAGAAGGTAAGCTTGATGTTCTAGTCATTTGTAGACCAAGCCATGAAGACGCCATCATCAAAACGCTTGGCGCACCGGCTGCAGGAGAGGGGAGAAAGAAGCTCATCTCTTTTTGCCTTCTTTGAGGCTTGTTCCTTGAAGTCCTTGAGCTCCTTCAGCTCCGCGGCCAGGGTGGCCCTGGATTCTAAGTTTGCCTGGTGAGTTTCCTCTAAGGACCTCACCTTGGCAGCCATCTCCTCCAAGGCTTCCCTGGCTTCCCGAAGCTCTCGCCTGGCCTTCGCAGTGGCTTCACCTTCCGTCCTCAGCTCCTCTTAGTGCCTGGCCTCCAGCCTATGTCTCCGCAGGGCCTCCTCCCGGATCATTGCCTCCGCCTGCGCTTCCCTCCGCTTGGCCTCTTCCTCATTAGCTTTGGCAGCGGCCTCCCGGCGCTCAGCAGCCTCCTGATAAAGCCGCCTCTCAGCAGTAAGATCCTGAAGAATCTTCCTGACTTCGTCCATGTCCCCAAAATCGGACAGGACGAAACCATGGTTGATTATGTTCTTGGAGAGACGGCCGGCTTCAGCAGCAAGCTAAAAAAAATAATACAAGTAAGAATCTCCGAAAAAGAAAACAATAAGGAAAAAAGCAATCTACAAAACACTTACCACAGTGAGGGAGTGGTTGAGATCCAGGACTTGGAAGATGGAGTTCAAGGATGCACAAGCAGCGAACCGCTTAGGTGCACACCGGGTAAGCTGGGACGCAAACTCGCCAGTCATCTCCGCAGCAAAGGGAGGTAAGGTGGGCCCGAGGAAGTGACCAAACCAGTCCGACAGGGGATCCAAATTTAGATCCCACAGATTCTGGTATTCCGGGTTGTTGAGAGTATTTTGCATCTCAACTCGCAGGATCCTCCTAAGGGCTTCCACCTCAGCATACCCCCGGGAGTATTCGTCCATGGCGTAGTTGTGTTTAGCTATCCGGAGCTCCTGTCTTGCCTCATCTCCAGGAACCGGAGTCAGCACAATATTGGGAGGGGCAGTGTGTTCCTCCATGGGAGAGACCCCACCATCAAGACCGTGGGCCGGAGTATCAGCTCTCCGTGGCCGTTTAGGCTCCTCCTGGGCAACCATTTTGCCTTTGCGTTTGCGAATCAAAGCAACTTCTTGCTCTTCTTCACCTTCTTCAACTTCCTCGGGAAGAGCCCGGTGCCCTCCTTCACCTTCTTCAACTTCCTCAGAAAAGCCCCATTGCTTTTCTTGACCTTCTCCCGGGAGCAACTCCTCATCCACTAAGTCAATAGTGTCTGGAGGAGCACTGGAAGAAATCTTCAGAGGGGGGGCCATCTGGGAAGAAGTAAAGGGAGGGGGAGCCTCACGAGTGTGAACCTCGGCAAGTTCGGCAAAAATGGCGTCCATGGAAGCACCTACTACAACAAAAGAAAGAAAGCAAGTGTTAGAACATCCGTGGGAAACCACCAACACTCAGATATGACAAGCAAGCTAGTCCTACCCTGACTCTCTAATTCGGCCCTAGCAAAGTTCCGAATTTTGATGCTGGCAGCATCATCTCCGAGATAGCTGTCCGAAGGCCAGAACTAGCTGGATGTAATATAAGCTGAAGGGCCTAAGGGGACGGGCTCCGAAGGACCAGAACCCATCCGGGACCGACCTAGGAAATCTCCTAAGTTGGAAAAATAAAACTCCTTCAAATGGTCTCCCCACCGGGTCGAGGGCATCCTAAACCTATGAAGACGCTCATCGAACCCTACAGGCCTAAGACTGGCATACTCGCCAATAGAAGGGACGTAATGAACTACTGAAGGAGACTTACCACCGGAGTCGGAAGTGCTGGCACCAGGAGCCCCAGTGTTCGGCTCCTGAGCCGAAGGCTGTGGCCTGAGAGCCCTTTTCTCCGCTGAGTCCCCAATATGAAGGGGCTTTCCGGCGATCGCCTGGCTTCTTCTCTCGACTGGGCTCCCCAAGCGAAGTGGCCTCCCGGAAGCTGCCTGGGCCTTACAGTATGCCTTCTCCTGAGCCTTCCGGTAGAGATAGTCCTGGTACTTCTTCTCGGCAGTGGCAATGATCTCATCCCGGAAGGTCTTCTCCGCGGCAGGCACCCTCACGTTGGGATAGATAACCCGGGAAAGGTTAGAGTCCTCCACGGATTGGTGCGGCAGGATGAGTTTTGCCTTCCTGCAGTTCTCCGTAGTAACCAGGCCCCCGACGTCAAGATCAGCCCGGTCATAAGAGGCAAAGGCCTGGGCTCTCCGAAGAAAGACCTGAGTAGGTGCGGTCCGTTCGTAAGGAGGAATCCTGACCCACTCAGCGAGGAGCTCCGGATGGTCCACTGCCCAAAACCCGGAAGAGAAAAAAAACGATTGCAATACTCCTTAACATGAGTTTGCCTATTATACGGGACCACCCCATCAATTGCAGGGCGGCCCCGAAACCCGTAAAAACTGTCTTTAAGTTTGTCCCCCTTCTTGAAGATAGAAACAAGTTCATAAAAATACAATATCTCCGCCGGGCTGGGAGAGCCCCACCCCCGGGCGGAGTAAAAAATAAATAAGCCTAAAAGCAGGCGGTATGCTTGGGGAATAAGTTGGTATGGCGCAAGGCCGACAAAAACTAAAAAATTAACAAAATAGTCTTGGAGAGGAAGCATGGCCCCGGCCATTAAATGCGTCTGGCTCCAGGCCCCGAAGCCGCCGTAGTTATGGTTGGGCGTCTCCGCATCACGAGGTGGCCGGTGGTAGGTCCCGGATGTGGAAGGTTTGATTCCAGCTACCTCCACGATGTTTTCCAGCTGATGGGGACAAGTTAGAGTGGAGTGAAGCTCGGCCGCCTCCCATCCGGTTGCCCGAGACTTGTACCCCTCCTGGGCTACAGGACCCAGCGAGACCTCTTCGAGGGTAGCCAGGCGCTTACCCCTCTTCTTAGATGACTTTGAGCCAGAAGCAGACATGTTTCGATTCTGTAAAAAGAGTTAAGGTTCCAGTAGTTAGGCCCCATACCAAACCCTAAACCAAGAAAAAGGGAATGGGGGTCCCCTAACTGCTGGAAAGAGGCCCCCTCCGGACACCTGTCATACAGGAAACCCTAGAAGGATTCCCTGGACAAGAGTCGGGTGCAATAAATTCACAGAAGACGGCATTGCGCACTAAAGAAAAAGAAAGGGCAGAAAGTAGAAAGAAAACAATCTATCCTATGCCCTAAGCGAACATTATACGAAGAACACATGGTCTTCTACAAAAAATGACAACAAATGCGTGACAAGAGTAATCCTATCACTAGAGCAGTGAACCCAAACCGATTATATGAAGAATCTAAACATTTGCATTCCTAGAAACTTTGAATACAAACCCAGAAAAGAACAAGCAGATAAGTAACAGCATGCCATGCATATTAACAATAAAGAAAAGGGTGCAAGGACCTTACAATGAAGTGTTGAGACTAGGGGTCCTGCTGTGAATCAAATGAAGATAAGGACTAACAGTAACAAACGAAGAAGAACTGGAAAAAATTGCAAAGTGTTCAAAGGTGTTTTTCTGGGTCTGAGAATTTTTCCTCTCTTGGAAATTTGAGCAAAGTTGGCAAGAAATGGGAAGTAATCGAAATGAAGGAAAGGTGGTGGCTTTTATAGGCAAAGTTGCATGAGGAACAGGCGTCGTCACCTACCAATCGAACGGTGGGGGAAGCGCACGATTCGAATTCTCAGAAATCAATGAACCAGATTGATTTGCAATTAAGGCGGTGGAAATGTTTGAGTATCCGTCTGACACCATTAATGTGTCGTATCAATCAATGAGCGTGAAACAAATCGACCTCTGCAAAAAGTGAATCGCTGCATTAAAAGCCATCATTAAATACACCCTCACGCGCTCAAAGCTCGTGCCAGGAAACCGAGGAGTCAACCGGAAGCACTTGAGCAAGCCTTGTTTTATTTTTTCAAATAAACAAGGCTTGGGGGGTAAATGTTGCCCCTGATTTTGCCCAATATATGTGGACTAACCAAACAAGGACACGTAGATCAAGCAATGTACAATCAAAAAATATTTGCTAAGTCTTTATGCCGTAAGGTGGCTTCCAGGACGTAGCTCCCGGAGAAGGCATATGCAACCCCATATGCTCCCGGAAGCTCGAAGTAACGTTAAGGCATCTCCGCGAAGTGTCAGGTTTCTCCTGAGCAATCAAGTCGCATTTAATGCCGCATGGGAGGAAGCGTGTTGGGACTGCTACACGCAATAAAGTCTGACGACACAACCTCCAACCAGCAGCTACAAAGTAATGATCATTTAAGTCTAGTGACGGCTACACTGTGAAGAGTCACATCAGTCAAAATACAATAAGGACATTTCACATAAAAGACCTACAGCGCCTAGGGATTTGACCATGCATTACTCATGGTATATTCATTGGGAATGCCCAACTTTATGGATACTTACAGATACATTTGTAAGGATAATTCTGGGGATCACCCCACCAAAAACACTATAAATACCCCCTCAAAGCTCATTAAATGGGATCGAGAATCTTGGGCTGCATAAGAGCAAGTAGAGTAAATACTCACCAAGAACATTCTCTATATTTATAAGAGTGAAACACTCATCAAATACATTCTCTGTATTAAATACATCCATAAATAACAAAGACTCGTGGACTAAGGCTCATTAACGCCCCAACCACGTAAAAATCCTTCTCTAATTTTCTTACAGCTCTATAACTTTATAATATTTTATTAGTTGCCGAAAACCTCGGTCAACATTAATTTTTATTAATTAATTTTGGACCAACATTAAATTAGAATAATTTTTCAGGATTTATTTTATTTTATTTTAGAGCATTTTTCGAAAATTGTATTCCTAATACTTTAATTTTTCGAAATGCAATATATATTTATAGAAAAATTAATTTGAGTTGTAAATTAATTGAAATTAATTTTGAAACAACTTAAATTGAATAATTTTTCTAAATAGTTATTGAAAATTATTACTAAGATGAAAATAATTCATGTTATTTTTCATATCCATCTAAGTATAATTTATAAATATTAAATTAAAATTTATATTTAGAATTTTATTATAAATTGGAAATTTTAATTAAATAAATATATATTTTAAAATAAATTGATTAAAATAAATATTAGAAGAAAATACATTTTAAATAATGAGCTTTATTATTAGGATATTCGATCTCCATTGTTGGTTCTACATATTTATTGTTTTAGTGAGTAATCCTCCCTAATGGAGGAACGTTCATTAGCAATTTAACGCAGTAGAATCTCGAAAGATAGTATTATCTTGTAAGTTTTTATTTTAGTATTGATCACCCTAATGGTGGCGACTTTAATAAGGCTTACGAGAGTATGAAATAATGGGGGAAGCTCATAAGATAGGATAGCCTTGACTCTCGCCTAAATGGGACAATACTGAATTCTCATCTTGATCGAATAAAAGGTTGCTAGAATGTTTATCATTTTAGATGAAGCTGACAACTCTATTCAATGACTGATATCTTTGACTCTCGCCTCAACGGGACACAGTATCAGTTTGTTGAAAACCTTGGAAATTATTTAGGATTGTATGTTTTAGTATTTTCGCTTCTCATTCCTATTTGCTATATGTGCTAATAATTTCTGAATTGTGTGTGAATTTATATTGAACCATGTTATTTTCCGTTATTATTTGTAGTTTAATTTTGAATCTTCATTGTTGGTCTAACTAGGCTTTTTGTTTTAATGGGACAAATCCCTAATGGATTGTCATCCATTAAACAAACATAATAGTGTTAGATCTCGATAGATAAATATTGTAAATGCAACATCTAGCTGTTCATCAAGTGATGACACCTTAGACTAGTATTTACAATATGAAACAAGAAGATTATATAAATAAGAATAAATTTGACTCTCGCTAATCGGAGCATCGTTGGATTCTTATTTAAATACGAAATTATCGTTATTCCTCTTAGCTTATTCATTTCGAATTAGCTCAATAATATATCATTGGATAAATGGTTTATAAATCATACAATGTCATTCTATTTTCTCTTCAGAAATTGAATGACCAATATGATTATATTCCCTATATTCTATCCCAAAATGATATAAATCCTCAATCTTAGAATCTCATACTTGTATATATATATATATATGCTTCTTTAGGAAAATTAAACTTAGAGTTAGATTAGTAGCGGTGGTCCAAGAGGAAGAATACTCATATATATTTGGTATAAATTTAAGTCCTTAACTTTAAATTCAGATTCCAAATAGAAATTACTTATATTTCTATTTCCAGAATACAATGCAGTTAAACTTTCACAAGTGTTTAATATCCACTTTCTATCAATGGATTTAAACTGTATGTTAAGTATGAAATATGAGTTTAGTATTCTGTGACCAGGATCCACTTACACTATTCTAAGAACTCTATTGTGTAACTAAACCTAAGTCATCAAAAGACCACACCCACATATTTTATAAATATATGGCATTTGTATCTTATTCATAGTGGTTTTGACAAGATCATTCTCTGGAAAGAGTAAATATGCCTATATCCATTGAAAGTATAATCATCTCATTCGCAGATGGATGTACATTCAGGGATGGATATGAGTTTTTCGTTATGTTCTTAAAACGATCACTCTAGATTTTACCTTATGCAAAGAAATTTGAAATGTTTGAAAAATTTCATGAATTTCGAGCAATGGTGAAAAACCATTAAGGTAAGTGGTTAAAGATCTTGCAAACTGATAGGGGTGGAGAAATATTTGTTAGATATGCAGTTCAAGATCATTAAGTTGATTTTTTGAATTATATCCAAACCTACCTCCCCAGCAATTGGATTTGCATATTGATGATTAGTTACTAGTCGTTGCCTAATCTCATCTAAGGGAATACCATTACTAGATTCATGGATGACCTAATCATAATCTTAAGAAAAGTTAGAACTGTTAACCAAGGTTTGCATGTTTGTTAGCTATTCTAAGTGATTAGGGGTGGACCATCCCATAGTCATTAGATAAGAAAGTGTTTCTTTCAACAAATACTACTTTTCTAAGAAAATGACTAAGTCTGGAAACAAAGTAGCAAATAGAGGAGATTTTATTTCTTTCTTGATTCAAAAAGTGTTCAATCATCTTATACTATACAAGATGATCCCAGTGCCTCTATTTTTTAAACAAAACTGATGAGGACAATACCATTTAGATTCTTAGACAATAAGTCGCGGTACTTTGTCGTAGTGGGAGAATTTCAAGAAACTCACCCTGTTATGACTTGGAAGACACTTGTGATAAAAATCCATTGTGAGTTTAAACAAGTAATGGATTGTCAGAATAAGAAACTAAGAAGTTAAGCCAAGAGAACTATGGTTAAATCCATTCATATGGAACAAGCATAAGTTTTCTATTACAAGGACATGAAAGGAAATTTTTGTTAGTAAGTCTATTCAATGGACTTAACAAAACTTCCTATTCCTAATATTATAGGTTTGAGTTTATCTAAACCTATTGCTTGTGGTATACCTGGTAATTCACTTACTCTAATGCAAGCAACTTACTTTAGTAAGATGCTAAAGCATTTCTTTTCCAGTGGCTAAATCTATAGAAGCTTCTCGACTTCTAGACATAGATTTTATTTATCGAAGGAAAAGTCTCAACTACTCCAGAAAAGATAAAAGCCATGAAAGAATTCCTTAAATCAACAGTGAGAGGTCTCAGATATGCTTTAGTATGCCTTAGACCAGACATCTGCTGTTGAGTGGGAGTAATGAGTAGGTATTAGATTAATCCAGAAAAATGAACATTGGAAGAAAATCAAGTAAATCATAAGATTAAGAAGAGGAACTATATGTTAGTCGATAACGATGGTTAAATGAGATAGCATATCTATATCGTGGAACATATAGAATGCTCTATATAAGTCTGAGAGTGCAGTTCCAAGTTCTAAGAGTGGATTCAACGAGGAATTAATAAGTTAGGGAATTTACTTGGTAAGTTCGGTTCGACTTATTGGAAGTTCAGCAATATAGATCCATGGTCCCCATTCTAGTTGAGACCATACTGTTTGTAAGACTCAATAATTGATTTATGTTTAATAAATTATAATTCTAAAGTTAGACTATGTTTAATTTGTGAATTTTCACTAAACATGGGTGAAATTGTAAAGAAAAGAGATTCTACGTTTATTTATTAATTAAGAGACTCTATATGTCTAATTAATAATTGATAATCTATTTTAGTTATTAAATAATTAGTTTTGGCATTTAAATGGTTAGAATTGAAAAATTGGCATTTTTGGGAAAATAGAAATAAAATTGTGGAAACTGCAAAATCCAAGTGAGGCCCAATCACACACATGGCCGGCCACTTGTGTGTGTATTTCCCAATTATTATTTTTAATTTTAATGCCAAATTAATTACTAACTTAAACCTAGCAGTTATCTATAAATGGAAATTGATGGCTCACATCAAATAAGGCAATTAAGCAATTACTCAGTAATTCAGGAAACTGCCTCTTTCAGAAAGTTGAGCTTCCTTTTTCTCTATATATAGCCGCCCATCTCTTCTTCTTCTTTGAACAACACAACACACAACAAAGAGAGATACAATTTCGAAATCCTAGTGAGAGAGTAGTGCCCACACACAGCAAACAGTACCTCAATCATTGATTGGAAGACTGTGAAGGATCAAATCCAAGAAAAGGACATTCAGACTCAGATCTTGATTATACTCTGCAACAAAAAGGAATCAAGGGCTAGAGATCTGAGTGGAAGGAGACATATTATTCCGCTGCACCCACTGTAAGGTTTCTTTTACTTTATATGCGTTTATTTATTATAGTTTTAGAAGTTCATATTTAGGTTGTTAATCAACATACTTGTGAGTAGATCTAAGATCCTGGTAAAATAATTCCAACAACTACATACTACACTTGATTTGTATATCAAGGTGTTGAGATTATTTGAAATGCACTTTTATTTTATATTAGTGCAAGTGAGAGTTTGTTGGGTTTTGTGCCCTAAATAAAACCTATTTCAATATAATCAAATTTACTAATTAATAAAGATCAGAAATAACATTTTATGTTGCATGGTTTGTTGGGTTTTATGCCCTAAATAAAACTCATTTCATATAATAAGATTTACTTATTAATAAAGATCAGAAATAACATTTTATGTTGCATGGTTCACATGATTTATTTCATGATTATATGTATATAATGTATGAATTCTTTTTAAGTCCAGAACATATTAGTTTGTTAAAGATTATAGTGTTGTCAGCACAGTGGAATATAATCTTTATTATATGTTCAAAAGTTTATTCCCTGATTTGTCAGAACACTGGATTTAGACTGACATGGTATAATCAGCGATAGGTATTCTTACACCTTGGAAAAGTGTTATGTCCTTTCCAGGACATTGGCAAAGTTTACCAGTATCGGATGTATGGAGTATACATCGGAAGGGACCGATATTGAACTTTGATTAGATATGTAAAATTTACCGTAATATCTATTCAATTCAATATCACCTGTTGATCCTAGATCACATGATCGAAATCCTGATATGGTTAGGCTCAATTTCAAGAGTGTTACTCGTGTTCTTTGATTTGTTAGTTAAGCCTAGTTTTGTATCAGGGTGATACGTACTTTTTGGGAACACGGTAATGCTATTGAGTGGGAGCGCTAACATAAATATGGAATCTATAGCTTCTATTTGGCAAATAGAAGTAAAGGATGATTTCCTTCGAGCTTAACCAAACGAAGATAAATGGTGGAGATCTCATTTCACTTAGGTGAAATATCATTTATACAGGGTTAAGTGTTTTAAGGATAAAATACATTGTAGGGTGTTACGGTAATTTAATCCTGTACAGTGTAAATAATCTATATAGAGGATTATTGATCACATTAAGGTTATAACAATGGATAACTAATGACGTGTCTATATCGTGGAACGTATAGAGCGTTTCTATATGACTGAGAGTGCAATTCCAAGTTCTAAGTGTGAATTCAATGAGGAATTAATAAGTTAGGGAATTTACTTGGTAAATTCGGTTCGACTTATTGGAAGCTCGGTTATATAGACCCATGGTCCCCATACTAGTTGAGGCCATACTGCTTGTAAGACTCAGTTAATTGATTTTAATTAATCAATTAAAATTCTAAAAGTTAGACTATGTCTACTTTATGAATTTTCACTAAGCAAGGGTGAAATTGTAAAGAAAAGAGATTTTAGGTTTATTTATTGATTAAGAGACTTTATATGTCTAAATTAATAAATATATTAAATGGCAATATTATTTGATAATTATTTTTAAGTTATTAAATAATTAGAATTGGCATTTAAAAGGTTAAATTGGAAAATTGGCATTTTTGAGAAAATGGGAATGGAAAATAACAAAATGGGAAAGTTGCAAAGTGAGGCCCAATACCCTTTGTATGGCCGGCCCTATGCATGAGAAATACCATTTGTAGTTTCCATTATTTTAATGCCACACAATTCTAACCTAAACCTAGAGGGTTTTCTATAAATAGAAAGCGTTGGCTTGAGGAAACTAAGACACACATCTTTGATCACTTTGTTTCTCTCAGAAAAAGCCTCACATGCCTCTCTCTCTTTTCTTCTCTCTAAATTTCGAAACTTTGAGTGAATGAGTAGTGCCCACACACATCAAGTGGTATCTCAATCATAATATGGAAGACTATGGAAATTCTACATCAAAGAAGGAGAAAAGAAGATCCAGGTTCAGATCTTGGTGATGCTCTGCTACAGAAAGGAATCAAGGGCTAGAGATCTGAACGGAAGGAGTCATATTATTCCGCTGCACCCACTATAAGGTTTTCTAACTTTATATGTGTTTATTTTCATTGTTTTAGAATTCATATTAGGTTGTTAATCCAACATACTTGTTAGTAAATCTAGATCCTGGTAAAATAATTTCCAACAACTCGTATCAGAGCCATGGTAATGATTTACTTTCATGTAATATGAATTAAAACGATGATTGCATGTTTCTGTGTTGATTTGGATGGCTTCATGTTGGTTTATGTGTTGTTTGATGAATGTTGATGTTGTACAGGTTCGTTTTCCATGAAAATATTTTTTCAATTTTTGAAAATATTTTATTTGGATTCCTTGTGAAAAATTAAGCAATTTTGTTTTTTACGGAACTCGATTCCGATAAAAATTGAGAAAGATATGAATTTTTGAAAATCGGGATTCAAGGCTGTCAAGGGTGGTGCTCATGCGCACCAGACCCTCGGATCAGCTTTTCCATCCGCGCGCGTAAGTCTGGGCGTGCACCCTGCAGCTGACCGAGGCTTCTCAGTCGAAGTCCCTGCAAGCGCCGAGTTTTCTCGGCGTCACCACCTGCTCCGCGCGCGTATTGGGTGTCATGCAGCCTATTTTGGCTGCAGTTGCAGCCTACTGGCAGCAAAAACCCAAAATCGCGATTTTTGGGATTTTTTCCCAAAAATCCAATTTTTTCATGGGTTTGTTTCCCAAAAATTCATTTTTCCTTTTTTAAATATTTCTAAATTGAAATGTTTCCAATTTTAAATATTTTCAATTTGGAATTTTTCCAATTTTAAATATTTTTATTTTGGATTGTTTCCAATTTTTAAATATTTCCTATTATGGTCAGATTTAAAAATTTGTTAAGTTCTTTAATATTTATTTATTATTTAATTATAAGATTAGATATTTTGATATTTAAGATATTTTAAATTAAAAGATAACTTTGTCTTTTTATTTAAAATATTATATTAAAATTATCTTATATGGTAAATTAGATAATTAATAAATTTGAAATTAACATAGATATTTTTATAGATATACTTACCATAATGTTTTTCGAATTCAAAAATTTGTTATTTTGTTAAATATTTAATTATTTATAAATTATAAGTATAAAAATGATATTTTTTCTATATATATCATTTTTTCCTTATTAGATATTTATAAATCATATCTTAAATATTTAAATAACATAGATATTTTTGTAGAGATTTGAATATTGCTTAATTTGAGATATTTTGACATATAATTATGGTAATTATTATTTATTTATTATTTTATTCCCAAAATAATAATTATCTAACCAAATCTATTTTAAAATTGGTTTATTTTATTAAATTATAAGATCTGAAAGTGATATTGAAGATTCTTTCCTTTCAAATCATTGATCTTATTAGATATTTAATTTGATTCAAATAAACCTAGATATTTTAAAAATTAGTTTCCTTTATTTGGTTAGTTTAAGAATAATAATTTAATTATATTAATATCTTGATTCACATCTGTTACATGGACAATGTTTGTTTATTTATATTGTTTATTCAAAACTTTTTAACAAACCTATTATTTATCTGATCTAAATTGCTATGATTAACTTGTTGACAGATCATGATCCAATGATCTGATTTTAATCATATTCCAATTGACGATAGATCTTATAAATAATTTGTAACAGGTAAATTTTGTACTTCTTTCATCTGTGTAAACCTAGTAACATGATAGGGTCCATCCAAATCATTTGACCTGTGTGAGCCTATATGTTTGCTTTTGGGCTTAGATGCATATAGGAAGCCCATTTAAGTTTTTACTAAGTAAATGGACTAGGTTGCTAAAATAAATTTTGACATAAGGAAATTTATTTAGGTCCAATTAGTTGGGCTTATTCAATGAATAACAATTGTTTATTTTAAGGTTAAATTCCTCTCTTTTGGGCCTTGTGTGACAGTTGGGGGCCATAGAAGTGGGTACGACATACTGAACCCAGCTCCCCCTCACATGAACTACCCTAATTATGAAGGCCCATTTGCCTTATTTAAATAATTGTATTAGGTTAATTATATTAGTCTAACCTAATTAAAATTGAATTAGCAACATAATTAACTTTTAAAATATATGAAATTTATTTTTCATTGTAATATTTTAAAGTTAATTTTAGAAAAACACTTAGTCAATGATATATTCGAGATAGTTATTTCTAGTACTAGTTATTATTTCTAATATTAAATAAGAAAATATCATTGATTGTGAAATTAATTGTCTCATAATTAATTTTGGTACAATCTAAGTTTAGAATATTTTCCTAGTATTAAACTAGAATTAATAATTAAGTTTCCTATTTACTTAATTATTTATTTCTTGAATTTAATACATTTAATTAAATTGAAAATTTCAATATCTAAGTTGATTTTTATCATGATACTTTAATATTGTTATTTTCATGTTATTTCATTAAAGTTGAAAATTATTTTAAGTTTGGAATCTTATTTCAGAATAACTTAAGTTTGAATAATTTTCAGAATATATTTTATTTTATTTTATTAATCATTTCCCAAAATTTTGAAATTGCATTTCTTTAATGCAGAAATTTCGAATTTTATTTGAAAAATAGATTAAAGTTGAAAATTATTTATTTAATTTTGGACCAACTTAAATCAGTGACTTTTTCATTTGATGGTTAATTAAAATAAATGAACTAAAATATATTATAATTAGAAATTGGATTAATTAGTCTATGAAAGTCTAGATAGATATTATCTGTTTTGCTTGAAGTATTTTATAGTGTATTTAATTAAATAGAAAATTAATATTTAAGTTGATTCTTAATCATGATACTTAAATATTTGAATTTTTTTTTCTTAGATATTTAATTAAATAGGGAAATTATATTTTTGTTAAAAATTAATTTTTATTAATTTTGGGCCAACATAAAATTAGAGTAATTTTCCAGGATTTATTTTTATTTTATTTTAAAGCATTTTCGAAAATGCAATATATATTTATAGAAAATTAAATTTGAGTTGTAAATTAATTTAAATTAATTTTGAAACAACTTAAATTGAATAATTTTCTAAATATTTATGGAAATTATTACTAAGATGGAAATAATTCACGTTATTTATCTATCTAAGTATAATTTATAAATATTAAATTAAAATTTATATTTAGAATTTTTCATTCTAAATTGGAAATTTTAATTAAATAAATATATATTTAAAATAAATGGATTAAAATAAATATTAGAAGAAAATACAACCCTTCATTAAATAATGAGCTTTATTATTATAAGGATATTCGATCTCCATTGTTGGTTTTACATAGCTATTGTTTTAGTGAGTAATCCTCCCTAATGGAGGAACGTTCATTAGCAAGTTAGCACCGTTTAATCTCGAAAGATAAGTAATCTTGTAAGTTTTTTTTATATAGTTTATGACCACCCTAATGGTGGCGACTGTATAAGACTTGCAAGAATATGAAACAATGGTGGAGGCTCATAAGATAGAATAGCCTTGACTCTCGCCTAAACGGGACAACGCGGATTCACATCTTGATCGAATAAAAGGTTGCTAGAATGTTGATCATTTTAGATGAGCTGACAACTCTGTTCAATGAATGGTAGCTTTGACTCTCGCCTAAACGGGACACTGATATCAGTTTGTCCTTGGAAATTATTTAGGATTGTATGTTTTAGTATTTTCACTTGTCATTCCTATTTGCTATGTGCTTCATAATTTCTGAATTGTGTATGAATTTGTATTGAACCATGTTATTTTCTGTTATTAAATTGTAGTTTAATTTCGAATCTTCATTGTTGGTCTAACTTGATTTGTTTTTCTATGAGATAAATCCCTAATGGATTTTCACCATTAGACTAACATAATAGTGTTAGATCTCGAAAGATAAATATTGTATATGCAACATCTAGTTGTTCATCAATTGATGACACCTTAGACTAGTGTTTTACAATATGAAACAAGAAGATTGTATAAATAAGATTACTTTGACTCTCGCTAATCGGAGCATCGTTGGATTCTTATTTAAAACGAAATTATCCTAATTCCTCTTAGCTTATTCATTTCGAATTAGCTTAATGACATATCATTGGATGAATAGTCTATAAATTATATAAAGTCATATTTTCTCTTAAGAAATTAGATGACGCATATGATTATATTCCCGGAATCCTATCCCTAAATGATATAAATCCTCAATCTTAGATATCTCCTACTTGTATAGGCAAATCATAGAGTTAGATTAGTAGTGGTGGTCCAAGAAAGAGTTACTAATTATACAGTTACACTTTCACAAGTGTTTCATAACCATTTTCTATCAATGGATTCAAACTGTATGAGTTTAGTATTCTGTGACCAGAATCCACTTGCACTATTCTAAGAACCCTTTGATGTAACTAACTTAAGTCATCAAAAGATACAACCACATATTTTATAAATCTAAGGCATTTGTATCTTGTTCATAGTGGTTTTGACAAGATCATTCTCTGGAAAGAGTTAATATGCCTATATCCACTGAAAGTAATTTCATCTCATTCGCAGATGGATGTACATTCAGGGGTGGATATGAGTTTTCGTTGTATTCTTAAAACGATCACTCTAGATTTTACCTTATGCAAAAGAAATTTGAAATGTTTGAAAAATTTCATGAATTTCTAGCAATGGTGAAGGTAAGTGGTTAAAGATCTTGCGAACTGATAGGGGTGGAGAAAAAGGTAGTAAATATGCACTTCAAAGATCATTAATTTGATTTTTTGAATTATATCCAAACTTACCTCCCCAGAAATTCGAGTTGCATATTGATGATTAGTTACTAGTCGTTGCCTAAATCCTTCTATTATAATAAAATTTCAGAATGATGTAATGGTTGTATACTTAATGTAAATCATTACTAGATTCATGGATGACCTAATCAAAATCTTAAGAAAAGCTAGAACTGCTAACCTTGGTTTGCATGTTTGTCAGCTATTCTAAGTGATTAGGGGTGGCGCATCCCATAGTCATTAGATAAGAAAGTGTTTGTTTAAACAAATACCACTTTTTCTAAGAAAATGACTAAGTATGAAAATAAAGTAGCAAATAAAGGAGATATTTTTTTTGATTCCATAAGTGTTCTATCATCTTATTTTACAAGATGATCCCACTGCCTCTGTTGTCTTAACACAACTGAAGAGGTCTATACCATTTAGTTTTCTTAGACATAGTTCACGGTACCTTGTCGTAGTGGGAGAGTTTCAAGGAATTTTACCTTCTTATAACTTGGAAGATACTAGTGATTAAAATCCATTGTGAGTTTAAACAAGTAATGGATTGTCAAGATAAGAAACTAAGAAGAAAGCCAAGAGAACTATGGTTTGATCCATTCACATGGAGTAACCTAAAGTTTTCTATTACAAGGACATGAAAGGAAATTTTCGTTCATAAGTCTATTCAATGGACTGAACAAAACTTCCTGTTCCTAGTATTGTAGGTTTGAGTTTATCTAAACCTATGGCTTGTGGTATACCTGGTAATTACTTACTCTAATGCAAGCAACTTACTTTAGTAAGATGCTGGAGCATTTTCTTTCAAATGGCAATCTATAGAAGCTTCACAACTTCAAAAGCAGAGATTTTATTTGTCTAAGGATAAGTTTCAACTATTCCAGAGAAGATAAAGCCATGAAAGAATTTCTTAAATCAACAGTGAGAGGTCTCAGATATGCTTTAGTATGCCTTAGACCAGACACCTGCTGTTGAGTGGGAGTAATGAGTCAGTATCAGATTAATCCAGGAGAAGAACATTGGAAGAAAATCAAGTAAATCTTAAGATTAAGAAGAGGAACTATATTTTAGTCAATAAGGGTGTTTGTTTAAAACTCTTAGACTAAACCACATCAGGATTTCAAGACTTGCCTTTGTGCTAGAAAGTCTGCTGATGAGATGGTGATTACTTTGGGGGTGGAGTAGCGATTTTGGAGAAGTGTAAAAACCTATCTGAAATCTCTTGGTCTACCAGAAAGAGACTGAATGTTAAAAGTTGCAGGAAAGATACTTTTTCAGTCTAAGGAAAGTTCTATACATTTGTGGCAGTGTTCCAACTTGCCTTAACTACTAGGGTTACTTCCTGAATAACGAAAGAGTAGTTGCCCAAAAGTATAGAATCCAGTATCCCAAAAGAGTAGACATATAGAGAGTAATTTCACATTATCAAGGATTTTGTGATTAAGGAAGAGTAATGGTGGAGAAGAGGTTGTGTTTAATTCAACCTGTCAGATCCCATTACGAGGAGTTTACTACTATTACACTTGATTGGTATATCAAGGTGTTAATGATTATTTGAAATGCACTTTTTGTTTTATATTAGTGCAAGTGGGAGTTTGTTGGGTTTTATGCCCTAAATAAAACTCATTTCATATAATCAGATTTACTTATTAATAAAGATCAGAAATATTATTTTATGTTGCATGGTTCACATGATTTATTTCATGATTATATGTATATAATGTATGAATTCTTTTTAAGTCCAGAACATATGAGTTTGTTAAAGATTATAGTGTTGTCAGCACAGTGGAATATAATCTTTATTATATGTTCAAAAGTTTATTCCCTGATTTGTCAGAACACTGGATTTAGACTGACATGGTATAATCAGCGATAGGTATTCTTACACCTTGGAAAAGTGTTATGTCCTTTCCAGGACATTGGCAAAGTTTACCAGTATCGGATGTATGGAGTATACATCGGAAGGGATCGATATTGAACTTTGATTAGATATGTTAAAATTTACCGTAATATCTATTCAATTCAATATCACCTGTTGATCCTAGATCACATGATCGAAATCCTGATATGGTTAGGCTCAATTTCAAGAGTGTTACTCGTGTTCTTTGATTTGTTAGTTAAGCCTAGTTTTGTATCAGGGTGATACGTACTTTTTGGGAACACGATAATGCAATTGAGTGGGAGCGCTAACATAAATATGGAATCTATAGCTTCTATTTGGCAAATAGAAGGAAAGGATGATTTCCTTCGAGCTTAACCAAACGAAGATAAATGGTGGAGATCTCATTTCACTTAGGTGAAATATCATTTATACAGGGTTAAGTGTTTTAAGGATAAAATACATTGTAGGGTGTTACGGTAATTTAATCCTGTACAGTGTAAATCATCTATATAGAGGATCATTGATCACATTAGGGTTATAACAATGGATAACTAATGACGTGTCTATATCGTGGAACGCATAGAGCGTTTGTATATGACTGAGAGTGCAATTCCAAGTTCTAAGTGTGGATTCAATGAGGAATTAATAAGTTAGGGAATTTACTTGGTAAATTCGGTTCGACTTATTGGAAGCTCGGTTATATAGACCCATGGTCCCCATACTAGTTGAGGCCATACTGCTTGTAAGACTCAGTTAATTGATTTTAATTAATCAATTAAAATTCTAAAAGTTAGACTATGTCTACTTTATGAATTTTCACTAAGCAAGGGCGAAATTGTAAAGAGAAGAGATTTTAGGTTTATTTATTGATTAAGAGACTTTATATGTCTAAATTAATAAATATATTAAATGGCAATATTATTTGATAATTATTTACAAGTTATTAAATAATTAGAATTGGCATTTAAAAGGTTGAATTGGAAAATTGGCATTTTTGAGAAAATGGGAATGGAAAATAACAAAATGGGAAAGTTGCAAAGTGAGGCCCAATACCCTTTGTATGGCCGGCCCTATGCATGAGAAATACCATTTGTATTTTCCATTATTTTAATGCCACACAATTCTAACCTAAACCTAGAGGGTTTTCTATAAATAGAAAGTGTTGGCTTGAGGAAACTAAGACACACAGGTTTGATCACGTTGTTTCTCTCAGAAAAAGCCTCACATGCCTCTCTCTCGTTTCTTCTCTCTAAATTTCAAAACTTTGAGTGAATGAGTAGTGCCCACACACATCAAGTGGTATCTCAATCATAGTATGGAAGACTATGGAAATTCTACATCAAAGAAGGAGAAAAGAAGATCCAGGTTCAGATCTTGGTGATGCTCTGCTACAGAAAGGAATCAAGGGCTAGAGATCTGAACGGAAGGAGTCATATTATTCCGCTGCACCCACTGTAAGGTTTTCTAACTTTATATGTGTTTATTTTCATTGTTTTAGAATTCATATTAGGTTGTTAATCCAACATACTTGTTAGTAAATCTAGATCCTGGTAAAATAATTTCCAACATGGTTCACATGATTTATTTCATGATTACATTTATTGTATAAATTCTATTAAGTCCAGAACATATTTATTTGTACATGATTATAGTGTTGTCAGCACACTGGAATATAATCATGATTATATGTTCCAAAGTTTAATTCTCTGATTTGTCGGTTCACTGGATTTAGACTGGCATGACAATCTGCGATAGGTATTCTTACACCTTGGATAAGTGTTATGTTCTTTCCAGGGCATTGGCAAAGTTTACCAGTATCGGATGTATGGAGTATACATTGGAAGGGACCGATATTGAACTTTGATTAGATATGTTAAATTTACCGTAATATCTATTCAATTCAATATCACCTAGTTGATACTAGATCAAATGATCATAATCCTTATATGATTAGGTTTGCTCTCAAGAGTATTATACATGTTCTTTGATTTGTTAGTTAAGCCTACTTTTAGGTCAGGGTGATACGTACATTTTGGGAACATGATAGTGCAATTGAGTGGGAGCGCTAATCATAGATATGGGATCTATAGCTTCTATGGATATTTAGAAGTAAAACGATGATTTTCTTCGAGCTTGCTAAATAGAGATAAATGATAGAGCGCTCATTTTAGTGATCATGTTAGTTCACTATAATATCATTTATAGGTGGCAAGTGTTTTAAGGATAAAATACATTGAAAGGGTGTAACGGTAATTTTATCCCTATGCAATGTAAATCATCTATAGAGGATCATTGATTATTGGGATTATAACAATGGATAATTTATAGCGTATCTATATCGTGGAACATATAGAGCGTTCTATATGAGTGAGAGTGCAATTCTAAGTTCTATGCGTGGATCCAACAAGGAATTAATAAGTCAGTGAATTTACTTGGTATATTCTTGATCTGCTTATTGGAAGCTCGGTTATATAGGCCCATAGTCCCCATACTAGTTGAGACCATACTGCTTGTAAGACTCAGTTAATTGATTTTAATTAATCAATTATAATTCTAAAATTAGACTATGTCTAGTTTATGAATTTTCACTAAGCAAGGGCAAAATTGTGAAGAAAAGAGATTCTAGGTCTTATTTATTAATTGTAAGACTTTATTAAGTCTAATTAGTAAATATATTAAATGACAATATTATTTAATAATTAATTTTAGTTATTAAATAATTAGAATTGGCATTTAAGTGGTTAAATTAGAAAATTGGCATTTTTGAGAAAAGGGGATGGAAAAATGGCAAAATTACAAAGTGGGCCCATTATCGATTCTAGGGCCGGCCACTTAGTGTGATTATACCATTTATTTTTTCTATTATTTTAATGCCAAATAATTCTAACCTAAACTTAGGTGGTTACCTAAATAGATAGTGATGGCTCACATTCACACTTAACAGAAACAGTTGAAAACTGTTTCAGATGAAATTCACTTTCAGAAAATTGAGCCTTCTATTCTATACCATAGCCAAAACCATTCCCTCTCTTTTCTTCTTAAATTTTATTCAGCCTTCAGTGATAGAGTGAGTGCCCACACACATCAAGTGGTATCTCAATCATAGTGTGGAAGAGATCCAGTTTCAGATCTTGATAATGCTCTGCTACAGAAAGGAATCAAGGGCTAGAGATCTAAACGGAAGGAGTCATTCTATTCTGCTGCACCCAATGTAAGGTTTTCTAACTTTATATGTGTTTATTTCAATGTTTTAGAAATTCATATTAGGATGTTAATGAAACATACTTGGTAGTAAATCTAGATCCTGGTAAAATATTCCCAACAGTTCCAACATTTATTAACTACTATTGTTACTTCTTAACTAACATAGAAGTAGTTGCCAAAAAGTAAAGAATCCAGTATCCCTACAGGAGTAGACATATAGAGAGGAATTTCACAATATCAAGGATTTTGTGATTAAGGAAATGCAATGGTGGAGGAAATGTTGTATTGAATACAATCTGTCAGATCCTATTACGGAGAGAATACTACACACTACACTTGATTTGAATATCAAGATGTTGAGATTATTTGAAATGCACTTTTTGTTTTATATTAGTGCAAGTGGGAGTTTGTTGGATTTTGTGCCCTAAATAAAACTCATTTCAATATAATCAGATTTACTAATTAATAAAGATCATAAATCATTTTATGTTGCATGATTCACATGATTTATTTCATGATTATAAATTCTATTAGGTCCAGAACATATGTATTTGTTCGTGATTATAGTGTTGTTAGCACAGTGGAATATAATCATGATTATATGTTCAAAAGTTTAATTCCCTGATTTGTCAGTTCATTGGATTTAGACTGGCATGATAATCATCGATAGGTATGCTTACACCTTGGATAAGTGTTATGTCCTTTCTAGGGCATTGGCAAAGTTTACCAGTATCGGATGTATGGAGTATACATTGGAAGGGACCGATATTGATCTTGGTAAAGATATTATAATACTTACTGTTGTATCTTTCTGAGTCAATTTCACTGGTTGATCTTAGATCAAAAGATCTTAATCCTGACATGCTTAGGTTCAATCTCAGGAGTGCTATTCATGTTCTTTGATTTGTTAGTTAAGCATACTTTCTGGTCAGGGTGATACGTACATTTTGAGAACATGGTAGTATGATTAAGTGGGAGCGCTAAACATAAATATGGAATCTATAGCTTCTATCATGACATAGAAGTGAAACGATGATTTCCTTTGAGCTTGGCTTAATAGAGGTAAATGGAAGAGCTCTTGTTTCAGTGATTATATTTTAGTTCACTGAAATATCATTTACAGGAAGCTAAGTGTATTAAGGATAAAATACATTCAGAGGTGAAACGGTAAATTTATCCCTACTCGGTGTAAACCATCTATAGAGGATCTTTAATGATCTAGATTAGAACGATGGTTAAATGTTTATAGCGTATCTATATCGTGGAACATATAAAGCGTTCTATATGATTGAGAGTGCGATTCCAAGTTCTATGAGTGGATGTAATAAGGAATTAATAAGTTAGGAAATTTACTTGGTAAATTCTAGTTCTGCTTATTGGAAGCTCGGTTGTATAGGCCCATGGTCCCCATACTAGTTGAGACCATACTACTTGTAAGACTCAGATAATTGATTTTAATTAATCAATTATAATTCTAAAATTAGACTATGTCTAGTTCATGAATTTTTTACTAAGCAAGGGCTTAATTGTGAAGAAAAGAGATTCCATGTCTTATTTATTAATTGAAAGACTTTATTAATCTAATTAATAAATATATTAAATGGCAATTTTATTTGATAATTAATTTTAATTATTAAATAATTAGTTTTGGCATTTAAATGGTTAGAATTGGAAAAAGGAGATTTTTGAGAAAATAAGGAATAAATTGTCAAAAGTGGAAAAATTCTCTAGTGAGGCCCATTACTATGGCCGGCCACTTGGATGAGAATTTACACTTAATATTTCTATTATTTTAATGCCTAATAAATCCTAACCTAAACCTAGGTGGTTACCTATAAATAGATAGTGATGGCTCACACTAAAGATTGATGAAAAATTCGCATTCAGTCAAATTATCCTTAGCCTTCTATTATATTGAATTTGAACCAGCCCCTCTCTTTTCTTCTTCATAATTTCATACCTTGAGTGATAGGTGAGTGCCCACACACATCAAGTGGTATCTCAATCATAGTGTGTAAGGTTGTGAAGAATCCAGAATCAAGAGAAGGACATTCAAGCTCAGATCTTGGTTATACTCTGCTACTGAAAGGATACAAGGGTTAGAGATCTGAGCGGAAGAGTCATTTAATTTTGCTGCACCCAATCTAAGGTTTTCTTAAAATTTATATGTGTTTATTTCATTGTTTTAGAAATTCATATTAGGACGTTAATGAAACATACTTGTTAGTAAATCTAGATCATGGTAAAATAATTCCAATAGTATGTTCATCATCCTTCAATTTGAGGCCATCACTATCTATTTATAGGGAACCACCTAGGTTTAGGTTTGAATTATTTGACATTTATAAAATAAAATAAATGGTAAAATAGAGCAATAGTGGCCGGCCATAGGATGTGGGCCCCCACTTTGCAATTTTTGCCATTTTTCCAACTATTTATCTTATTTTCTTAAAAATACCATTTTTCCAATTCAACCACTTAAATGCCAAAACTATTTATTTAATAATTAAAATTAATTATCAAATAAAATTGCCATTTAATATATTTATTAATTAGACTTAATAAAGTCTCTTAATTAACAAATAAACCCTAGAATCTCTTTTCTTCACAATTAAGCCCTAGCTTAGTGAAAATTCATAAACTAGACATAGTCTAATTTTAGAATTATAATTGATTAATTCCTCATTGCATCCACCATAGAACTTGGAATTGCACTCTCAGTTACATAGAACGATCTATATGTTCCACGATATAGATACACTATTAATTATCCATTGTTATAATCTCAATAATCAATGATCCTCTATAGATGATCTATGTTATCCCAAATTTGGCACTCTGACGTGGCATCACGAGAATGGTGACACGTAGACTCTACTTAGAGCATCTGTTCGGATCAACATGCCGAGCAGGATGCCTCGCTGGCATATCCAGAATGGAACACTCAACGAGTCGTGTAGAATGAGCAACACTTAACGAATTCAGCTTAACGCATCATGAGTCACCAGCTCAATCCCTATAACTCAGGGATCAACTTACGTGGATGTGGCATACACACGATCCCACTATCAGTGTATTCAGCCTCAATCCCACAATCCTTGCATTCAGTATTGATCACACAATCTTTCTATTTATGCACATTGTAACGAGAGAGGAAACTCTTCCTCCTCAAGTTTCCAGCCCTATAAATAGTGAGGAATGTTCACTGGGCAAAGGACCGACAAATTGTAAGTCGTAACGCTATAAGCTAAGGCTATCTAAGAATTATATATTTAGAGATATTATTGTAAGAGCTATAAGAAAAGGAAAATTCTTCCTTATTCTTAAGTCAATACAACTAACGAAGATTAGGCTATTACCGAACTGCTCGGGGCTGAACCTCTATAAAATTTCTGTGTCTTATTATTGCTTTATTACATATTCTTATTACGACATATCGTTTATCGCTTATCAAAAAGACTCATTGTCGTTGGCTAAAAGCGAAGTCAACATTTTGGTGCTCTCATTAAGAGAAGAATCACAGATCGCTCTTTTCAATACTCGACACGAAGGTACAAACTCGTAGAGGCCTGTCCGACCTAGCAAACTCACAGACGCTGGATCCGACGTTGCAGGACCCAGGGAGTTCAAGGGTTCCAGCCGCTGTCAATCCTGGACAGACGGGAAGCGTGGTAAATGGTCGGACAACTCCTGTTACAGAAACTGCGCCTGGTGTGCAAGAGACGGGAAACAACGGTTCCGCACACAGCCAGGGCATTCATAACACGACTGTTCCACCAGGCATCAACGCCCAAACGACCATCGGAGACGCAATCGAATTGCAAAACCTCCGCGCTGCGCTCGGACTTATGCAGGGTCACAACAATACCCTGCATCACGATCAAGAGGAATTACGTGCTGCAATAAACCTCGCGTTTGACGAACAGAGGCTTATGTTCGCTGAGTGGAGGGACAAAAGAGATGGAGGCATTAAGGGCTCACCATGCAGAAATCGAAGATCGTAGTCGGCAAGCCACTGTGCTGATACGAAGAGTCTATCAAACTGTAGGCCAGCAAATGCCGAGCGTCATTCCCCTAAGAGAAACCGAGGATGACCCAACAGTGAATGCTTCCTAGACAACCAACGGTCAGCCGTCCAATCCCTGGTCACGAGTTCCACTCGTGGGCCAAGAGGTAGGCGGACAGACCTTGTCCGGGAATTCATCAGGAGGGGTCATGCTCGACGGATCCACGCAAAATAATGGAGCCATTCCACCTGCCAACCAAGCGAACCAATCACTAAGGCAGCCAGGTTCTTCTGTGTTCGATAGGTTGGGAACAACCCATGACCTAAGGGATGATCTAAACAAAAGAAGGGGAACATACGAGCAAAATACTACAACAAACGTGCACTTCGGAGCCCATACTCAAATCCCCGCTCAGAAAGACGCTGACGTAATCCAACCTGACCACAAAGCCAATCAAGTCAGCCCAGCCATACAGGCCTAGCTCGACGAACTGAAGAATATGTTTCATGGCATGGCCGGGCAGCGTAACAATGATCTTGAGTTAGACCGTGCACGCGAAACTCCCTTCTCACCAGAGATCAACCTCCTGCCACTACCCCACAAGTTCAAGATGCCAACGTGGAAGATGTACACTGGGAGAGAAGATCCTCTCTCCCATCTCAAGTATTTTGAGATGCAAATGGAATTACAAGGGGTACGAGGAGACGTATGTTGCAGAATCTTCCCCGCCACTCTGTTGGAAGCCGCACGACAATGGTATTTCAAGTTGGCTCCTGGAAAGTTTAGTTCATGGAAAACCTTCTCTTCGGAATTCCATGCACAATTCTCTTCCTCACGCTAACTCCCATTGCATCTGGGAGATTTGGTCGAAGTAAAACAGCGACCAGGCGAGCCACTCTGGGCATACATCAGCAGATTCATGACGGAAGCGAACAAGGTATCACGGGTAACCGAGGATGGAAAGTTATCTGCGATACTGGGGGGCATTGAAGTCCTTGGCGAACTGTGGAAGGATATAAGGAGAAACGGACCGGTCGACTCAATGAGTGATTTCCTTGACCGGGCCGAAGGTTTCATCAAGCTCGAAGAAGCCATTCAGCGAGCAGAAGGTGAGCAAAAGCCGAGCAAAAAGAAGGTTCCTTCTACTGGAATGTCTGCCCAACTTCCCCATTATTCAAGCTATTCAAGTGGCAAGCGTTCAGGCAACAACCACAAGCAAGGAAACGGGAAGAAGGGAAAGTTCACCGAAAAACCTGGACAGACTCCCCGTGATCACGCCAAACACACTACATTCACTTTCTTAACTGAAGATATAGAAAGTGTGTACATAGCAACTCAGTCGTTAATTCCGTACAAGAAGCACGGCCCATGAAAAAAGATACCAGCAAAAGGGACATGACAAAATTTTGTCGGTTCCATGGAGACTACGGCCACGACACCAACGAATGCTCCAACTTGAAATGGGAAATAGAACTTCTGATCAAGAAAAACAACCCGCATTTATAGAAGTACGTCAAGGCCAACCAAGGTCAGAATAACCAGGATCTGATGCCTCCGCCAATAGATGGACACTTGCAAGTCATCATTGGAGGCTCGCACATCGCTGGAGACACGGGCAAAGCTCGAGAAAGATATGCCCGAACAGCTCAATATGAGCAAGAAGAAGTCATCCTAGTCGTGGAAGAGAGGAAGCCCAAAGTTCCACGCGCAGGAGAGCCAACCATAACATTCAACGACGAAGATGCTGTCCAGATAAGATTTCGGCACAACAACCCGCTAGTCGTGGAAGTCTAGATAGCAAACAAAATGGTGGCCAGAACCATGATCGATAATGGGGCTTCTTTAAACATTTTGTTTAAGACTGCTTACGAGAAGATGGGGCTCCAGCTCAAGGATTTACCTCCATGCCTTCAGCCCATCTATGGTTTCTCCGGCCAAGGAGTTGCGCCTCTAGGACAAATCCAGCTACCCCTCACAGTTGGACAAGCTCCGACGAGCATAACTATCATGGCACAATTCCTGATATTGGATGTTCCTTCAGCCTTTAACATAATGCTAGGCCGACCAGCCTTGTATGACTTAAAAGTTGTCACATCAATATTCCACTCGTGCCTGAAGTTTCCAACCAAAAACGGGGTAGGGTGTCTTAGAGGGAATCAGCAATCTGCTCGGGAATGTTACAATCTTACAGTGGCCAAGGCTAAGAAGGAAGTATCCTCCAGCTAGAGCCCAAACAAGGGAAGGAATATTCCCAAGTAGGAAACTTCCCAAGGCGAGGATGAAGACGTGGATCCTCGACTTAGGGACCCAAGCAGCAATGTTGGACGTGTGGAAGAATTAGACGAGATCAAGATCGATCCATCTATCCTAGCCAGAAAGCTAAAAATTGGAAAGGGTTTGTTGCTCGAAGTAAAATCGGAATTGATAAAATTTCTTAGAGAAAACCTACATGTTTTTGCCTGGTCACATGCGGATATGGTCAGAATCGATCCTTCTATTATTTCGCACGTCCTGAATATCGATCCTAACATCCGGCCAGTTCAGCAAAAATGAAGATTGCTGGATAAAGAACGAGTAGTAGCCCTGAAAGACGAAGTTGAAAAAGCTGTGCAACAACAACTTCATCATTGAAGCCTTTTACCCGGCTTGGGTCGCGAACCCCGTAGTCGTGCCTAAGCCGAACAAGAAATGGCGAGTCTGTATCGACTTCACAGACCTCAACAAAGCATGCACTAAAGACTGTTTCCCACTTCCAAGAATCCACCAGCTCGTCGATGCAACAGCGAGGCACGAAATATTAAGCTTCATGGATGCTTATTCGGGCTACAATCAAATCAAGATGCATCCACCAGACAAGGAACATACAAGTTTCCGGACAGATATGGGTCTCTACTGCTACAAAGTCATGTCGTTTGGTCTTAAAAACGCCGGAGCTACATACCAAAGATTGGTCAACAAAATGTTTGAAGATCAGATCGGCAGAAATATGGAAGTGTACGTGGATGATATGCTCATCAAAACCAGAAAGGCTGGGGGGCACATAGTGTTGGGTTTTATGCCCTAAATAAAACTCATTTTAATATAATCAGATTTACTTATTAATATAGATCAGAAATAACATTTAATGTTGCATGGTTCACATGATTTATTTCATGATTATATGTACATAATGTATAAATTCATCTGAAACCCTTTTCACATACTTGATCCTGTTTATTGTGCCGTCAACACATTGGAAAGTAAACATGACTATGTGAATAAAGTTTCCTAGATTTATCAGACATAGGGTTTTACTAATATGATAATCTACAACAGAGTTTACTTGCATTTGGAGAAGTGCTATGTTCTTTCCAGAGCATTGGTTAAAGTAAAGCTCAGGTTGGATCCATGGAGTATGCATCGGAAGGGACCGATATTGAACTTTGACTTAGATTTATTAAAGTTACCGTAATATCTATTCAAGTCAATATCGCCTAGTTGATCCTAGATCAAATGATCTTAATCCTGATATGATTAGGCTCAATCTCGAGAGGTTATTCGTGTTCTTTGATTTGTTAGTTAAGCCTAATTTTAGGTCAGGGTGATACGTACATTTTGGGAACATGGTAGTGCAATTGAGTGGGAGCGCTATCATAAACATGGAATCTATAGCTTCTATCTGGCGAATAGTAAGCAAAGGATGATCTCCTTCGAGCTTGACCAAACGAACATAAATGGTGGAGTACTCATTTCACTTAAGCTGAAATATCATTTATACGGGGTCAAGTGTTTTAAGGAATAAATACATTGTAGGGTGTAACGGTAATCTAATCCCTTTACAGTGTAGATCATTCATATAGAGGATCATTGATCAGATTAGGATTATAACAATGAATAACTAATGATGCGTCTATATGTTGGAACATATAGAGCATTCTATATACTGAGAGTGCAATTCTAAGTTCTATGCGTGGATTTAACGAAGAATTAATAAGTTAGTGAATTTTAGTGCTAAATTCTTGATCTACTTATTGGAAGCTCGGTTATATAGACCCATGGTCCCCTCACTAGTTGAGATAATATTGCTTGTAAGACTCATATAATTGGTTTTGATTAATCAATTATAATTCTCAAATTAGACTATGTCTATTTGTGAATTTTTCACTAAGTAAGGACGAAATTGTAAAGAAAGAGTTTCAGGGGCATATTTGTTAATTATGATACTTTGTATGGTTCAATTAATAAATATGATAAATGACAATATTATTTAATAATTATTTATAGTTATTAAATAGTTAGAATTGGCATTGAAATTGTTGAATTAGAAAATTGGCGTTTTTGAGAAAATCAGATGCAGAATTGAGAAAACTGCAAAATTGCAAAAAGTGAGGCCCAAATCCACTAGTATAGGGCCGACCACTTTTATAGGAATTTACCTCTGATATTTTCATTATTTTAATGCAAAATAATTCAAACCTAACCCTAGTGGAATGCTATAAATAGATAGTGAAGGCTTCAAGAAAATTACACTTTTCTTCTGACACTTCTGATTCAGAAAAAACTGAGCCTCTCTCTCTCCCTATCTTTGGCCGAACCCACTCTCTCTCTCTTCTTCATTGAAATTTTGAAATCCTTAGTGTATGAGTAGTGCCCACACACAGCAAGTGATACCTCAATCATAGTGAGGAAGATCGTGAAGAAAGACTTTCAGTAAGAAGGAGTTTCAGCATCAAAGATTCAAAGAAAGAGATCCAGGTTCAGATATTGATAATGCTCTGCTACAGAAAGGAATCAAGGGCTAGATATCTGAACGGAAGGAGTCATTTAATTCCGCTGCACCCAATGTAAGGTTTCCTAAACTTTATATGTGTTTATTTCATCGTTTTAGAAAGTTCATATTTAGGGTGTTAATCAACATACTTGTGAGTAGATCTAAGATCCTGGTAAAATAAATTCCAACAACGGGCCTCAGAGCCATGGTAATTGATTTACTTGCAAGAAATTTGGACTTTAAAACGATTGTTTGTTTGTTTTGGATGGTATCATGTTGTATTGAGTGTTATTTGATGATTGATTGTTGTTTATGAATTTTCGTTAAAAATAATTGAATATCTGTTTCTGGAATTATTTTTATTGGATAGTATGGAAAAAATTAAGCAAGTTACTTTTTTAAAGAACTCAATTTCGATTTAATTTGAATTAGTTATGATTTTTTGAAGATTCGAAAAAATCGGAGTTGTGCTGAAATTTTCCTGCGATCGCGAAAACTGTCCGTATAGCTCGCAATTTTTTCGTTTTTCTTCGTTTTTTCATGCTTTTTCATGCTTTTTCATGGAATTAACTTCCGATTTTTGTGTAGGTCTGTATTTATACTATTACTATTCCTAATTCAATTCTAATTATCATTTTGAATTAATTTAATATTTTTTAAATTTAATTCAAGATATTAGTGTAATTTGAATTTAAAAATAGTTATCATCTATCTTATTTGCTTAATAATCTATCTTATTTTTAAATTTGATGATATCTTATCTTATTTTTAAATTTAAGGTCAGATTTTAAATATTTTAAATTTATCTTTTTTTTTTAAATAATTTGACCTTATTTAAATTTAAAATAAGATAACTATAATCATGTAATTTTAAAAAGATGTAAGATATTTTGCTAACTTTTAAATTTTGTTATTTTATTTATTTAAATTACATTTAAAATTTGAAAAAGATATTCATTTACCTTTTTTAATTTTTTATTTAATTTTTATTTATAAAATAACATTTAAATTTTTAAAAGTAGTTAGCAAATTTTGAAATGATATTTAGGTTGGTTGAAACCTAATTTTTCAAAATTGTAGGTTTAATTTTAAATTTAAATTTTTTTAAAATTTCGAATTTTTCAAATTTTTTTTAAAAAAATTTCGAAAATTATTTTTTATTTAATTAATTATTTCGAAATTAATAATTTAATTTAAAATTAAATAAATCCTACATCCAACTATCCAGCTAACCTTGTTGCAGGAGTATGTATTTTAGCTTGTGTGTAAGTTTTCAAAACCTATTATTACTTGATTGCAAATAGTCATGGTTACCTTTTGCCAGATTTATTGATCTGATGGCTCCCTTGGTCAAGATAATAATTTGTAACAGGTATATTTACAAACTTCTTTCATCTGTGTATGATCTAGCAACATGATAGGACCCATCCAAAGTGTGCCTGTGTGAGCCTATGTGTTTAATTTCATTATAGATGCATATAGGTTGTTGTTGCTAAATAAAATATCATAGTTCTTGATAGATTTTATTTAGGCCCATTTAGTTTTTGGGTCTATTCAATTAATAAGAGTTGTTCATTTAAGGTTAAATTCCTCTCTTTTTGACCTTGTGTGAGAGTTGGGAGCCATAGTAGTGGGTACGACATACTGAACCCAGCACCCCCTCACATGAACCACCCCAATTGTGAAGGCCCATTTGCCTGATTTGAATAACTGTACTAGGTTAATTAAACTAGTTTAACCTAATAAAATTGATTAGCAACATAATTAATTTCATTTATTTTGAAATTAATTTAAGAAAATTATAGTTTAAAGAATTCTTTATTCTAAGCTAAACTATATGTATTTTCTTGTATTTAATTAAATATAGAATTATAACCATCTAGATTCTTTCTGGAGCTTAATTTAAATTTTTCATTAAATATTTCTATTTAAGTTGATATTTAGTTATCGACAACTAACCAACTTAAATCTAAATATCTTTTGAATTTCAAATTTCAAAATTAAGTTGAGGAATTTTAGGTATTGGTTATTAAGATTCTTTAGATATATTGTAAGTTAATATCTTTTCGAATATTAATTTAAAATAGAATATTTTAGATATTTTTTAAGTTAATATCTTTTCGAATATTAACTTAAAATGACATATTTTCAAATTAAGTGGTTACAACTTAATTTTTGATATTTAATTAAATTTAAATTTGAAAATATTTAAGTTCTAGATTTTTTCTAATACAACTTAAATTAGATATTTTTTCAAATTTTGTGGAAAAGATACTTAGTCAAATAAGATATTTTTTAGATAGTTATTTCTAGACTACTTATTATTTCTAATATTAAATAAGAAAATATTATAAATTGTGAAATAAATTATTTAAATAATTAATTTTGGTACAATTTATTTTAAGTATATTTTTCCTAGTATTAAACTACAGATTAATAATTAAGCCTTCTCTACACTTAATTATTTATTTCTTGAATTTAATACATTTAATTAATTTGAAAATTAAATATCTAAGTTGATTTTCATCATGATACTTAAATATTTCTTTTTCATGACACTTAATTAAATAGAAAATTATTTTTAGTTGAAATTTATTTTTTCAACTAAATTTAAATAATTTTCAAAATATATTTTTTCTTTATTTTATTAATCAAATTTCGAAATTGCATTTCTTAAATGCTGGAATTTCGAATTTTATCTTGAAAAATAGATTAAGTTGTAAATTAATTATTTATTTTAATTAATTTTTGGACCAACTTAAATCAATGATTTTTTCATTTATTGATTAATTTAAAATAAATTGAATTAAAGTATATTATTAGAAATTGAATTAATTAGTCAAAGGAAAATCTAGATAGATGATATTTTTGCTTGAAGTATTTTTCTAGTGTATTTAATTAAATAGAAAATTAATATTTAAGTTGATTTTCATTAAATAGGAAAATTATATTTTTTGTTGTAAATTAATTTTGGACCAACATTAAATTAGAATAATTTTTCCAAGATTAATTTTTTATTTTAACATGCATTTTCGAAAATTGTGTCCTTGAATACTTTAATTTTTCAAAATGCAATACATATTTATAGAAAATTAAATTTGAGTTGTAATTTAATTTAAATTAATTTTGTAACAACTTAAATTGAATATTTTTCTAAATATTTATTGGAAATTATTACTAAGATGGAAATAATTCATGTTATTTTCATATCCAACTAAGTAAAATTTATAAATATTAAATTAAAATTTATATTTGGAATTTTTCATTCTAAATTGGAAATTTTAAATAAATATATATATGTAAAATAAATAGATTAAATAAAGAGAATCAAAGAAAATACAACTCACTTTAAATAATGAGCTTGATTATTATTAAGATATTCGATCTCCATTGTTGGTCTTACAAAAGTTAAATGTTTTCAATATAACCTCGAGACGCTAGACTTCGTCCCCCTATGGATGGTTATTCGCTGAACGCATTTAACACCGTAAAATCTCATTTGATAAGTGTTTTGTAAGTTTTCATCTCTATTAGACTCTCCCCTACGGTGACTACTTAGAGATAAACTTATGAAACATGAAACAATGGTGGAAGCTCATAAAATGAGAATAACCTTGACTCTCGCCTACCGAGACAACGTTGGATTCTTATTTTGATCGAATAAAAGGTTGCTAGAATGGTTTCTATTTTAGATGAGCTGACAACTCTATTCAATGAATGATACTTTGACTCTCGCCTACCGGGACACTGTATCAGTTTGTTGAAAACCTTGTAAATTATTTAGGATTGTATGTTTTAGTATTTTCACTGGTCATTCCTACTTGCTATATGTTTAATAATTTCTGAATTGTGTATGAATTTATATTGAACCATGTTATTTTCTGTTATTAAGTTGTAGTTTAATTTTGAATCTTCATTGTTGGTCTAACATGTTTGTTTTTCTAATGAGATAAATCCCTAATGGATTTTCACCATTAGACATACATAATAGTGTTAGATCTCGAAAGATAAATATTGTATATGCGACATCTAGTTGTTCATCAATTGATGGCACCTTAGACTAGTATTTTTACGATATGAAACAAGAAGATTGTATAAATAAGATTACTTTGACTTTCGCTATTCGAAGCATCGTTGGATTCTTATTTTAAACGAAATTATCCTAATTCCTCTTAGCTTATTCATTTCGAATTAGCTCAATAACATATCATTGGATGAATGGTCTATATATCATTTAATGTCATTTAATATTTTCTCTTAAGAAATTAAATTACGCATATGATTATAATCCCGAAATTCTATTCCCAATTGATATAAATCCTGAATCTTAGAAATCTCCTACTTGTATGGGCAAATCTGACTTAGAGTTCGTATTAGTAGTGCTGGTCCAAGATAGAATTACTCATTATATTTGGTATAAATTTAAGTCTTTGACTTTAATTTTAGATTCCAAATAGAAATTTTCTTATATTTCTAATTCCAGAATACAATACAGTTACACTTTCTCAAGTGTTTAAATATCCATCTTCTATTAATGGATTTAAAACTGTATGGAATATGAGTTAGGTATTCTGTGACCAGGATCCACTTGCAGTATTCTAAGAACTCTTTGATGTAACTAAACCTATGTCATCAAAAGACACTACCATTTTTTTTAATCTATGGCATTTGTATCTTGTTCATAGTGGATTTGACAAGATCAATCTCTGCAAAGAGTTAATATGCCTATATCCACTGAAAGTAGTTCATCTCATTTGCAGATGGATGTACATTCAGGGGTGGATATGAGTTTTTCATTGTATTCTTAAAACGATAACTCTGGATTATACCTTTTATGCAAAGAAATTTGAAATGTTTGAAAATTTTCATTAATTTCTATCAATGGTTAAAACCATTAAGGTAAGTGGTTAAAGATCTTGCGAACTGATAGGGGTGGAGAAATAGTTAGTAGATATGCAGTTCAAAGATCATTAAATTGATTTTTGAATTATATCCAAACTTACCTCCCCAGAAATTTCGAGTTGCATGTTGATGATTAGTTACTAGTCATTGCCTAATTCCTTCTATGGTAATACAATTTCAGAATGATGTAATGGTTGTATACTTAATGTAAATCATTACTAGATTCATGGATGACCTAATCAAAATCTTAAGAAAAGCTAGAACTATTAACCATGGTTTGTTAGCTATTCTAAGTGATTAGGGGTGGACCATCCCATAGTCAATGGATAAGAAAGTGTTTGTTCAAACAAATACTACTTTTCTAAGATAATGACTAAGTCTGAAAATAAAGTAGCAAATAAAGGAGATATTTTTTCTTGATTCCAAAAGTTTTCTATCATCTTATTTGACATATGATGATCCCACTGCCTCTGTTGTCTTGTCACAACCAAAGAGATTAATACCATTTAGTTTTCTTAGACATAATTCACGGTACCTTGTTGTAGTGGGAGAGTTTCTAGGAACTCACCTTCTTATGACTTGGGAGACACTAGTGATTAAAATCCATTGTGCGTTTAAACAAGTAATGGATTGTCAAGATAAGAAACAAAGAAGAAAGCCAAAAGAACTATGGTTTAATCCATTCACATGGAATAACCTAAAGTTTTCTATTATAAGGACATAAAAGGAAATTTTCGTTTATAAGTCCATTCAATGGACTTAACAAAACTTTATGTTCCTAGTATTATAGGTTTGAGTTTATCTAAACCTATGGCATGTGGTATACCTGGTAATTACTTACTCTAATGCAAGCAACTTACTTTAGTAGGATGCTGAAGCATTTTTCTTTCTAACGGCAATCTATAGAAGCTTCACAATTTCTTATACATAGATTTTATTTATCTAAATAAAGGTCTCAACTATTCCAGAAAAGATAAAGCCATGAAAGAATTTCTTATATCAACAGTGAGAGGTCTTAGATATGCTTTTGTATGCCTTAGACCAGACACCTGCTGTTGAGTGGGAGTAATGAGTAGGTATCGGATTAATCCAGGAGAAGAACATTGGAAGACAATCAAGTAAATCTTAAGATTAAGAAGAGAAACTATATGTTAGTCTATAAGGGTGTGTTTAAAACTCTTGGACTACACCATATCAGATTTCGAAATTTGCCTTTGTGCTAGTAAATCTTTCTGATATGATGGTGGTTACTCTCGGGGTGGAATAGTGATTTTGGAGAAGTGTAAAAACCTATCTGAAGTCTCTAGCTCTACCAGATAAGGGACTGAATGTTAAAGTTGCAGGAAAGGTACTTATTTAGTCTAAGGAAAGTTCTATACATTTTTGGCACCATTCCAAATTGCCTAAACTACTAGTGTTATTTCCTGATTAACCAAAAGTAGTTGCCAAAGATATAGAATCCAGTATCCCAAGAGAGTAGACATATAGAGAGGAATTTCACATTATCAATGATTTTGTGATTAAAGGAAGAGTAATGGTGGAGAAAAGGTTGTGGTCAATTCAATCTTTCATATCCTATTACGAGGAGTTTAATACTACTACACTTGATTTGCATATCGAGGTGTTGAGATTATTTGAAACACACTTTTTGTTTTATATTAGTGAAAGTGGGAGTTTGTTGGGTTTTATGCCCTAAATAAAACTCATTTCAATATAATCAGATTTACTTATTAATATAGATCAGAAATAACATTTAATGTTGCATGGTTCACATGATTTATTTCATGATTATATGTACATAATGTATAAATTCATCTGAAACCCTTTTCACATACTTGATCCTGTTTATTGTGCCGTCAACACATTGGAAAGTAAACATGACTATGTGAATAAAGTTTCCTAGATTTATCAGACATAGGGTTTTACTGATATGATAATCTACAACAGAGTTTACTTGCATTTGGAGAAGTGCTATGTTCTTTCCAGAGCATTGGTTAAAGTAAAGCTCAGGTTGGGTGCATGGAGTATGCATCGGAAAGGACCGATATTGAACTTTGACTTAGATTTATTAAACTTACCGTAATATCTATCCAAGTCAATATCGCCTAGTTGATCCTAGATCAAATGATCTTAATCCTGATATGATTAGGCTCAATCTCGAGAGGCTATTCGTGTTCTTTGATTTGTTGGTTAAGCCTACTTTTAGGTCAGGGTGATACATACATTTTGGGAACACGGTAGTGCAATTGAGTGGGAGCGCTATCATAAACATGGAATCTATAGCTTCTATCTGGCGAATAGTAAGCAAAGGATGATCTCCTTCGAGCTTGACCAAACAAAAATAAATGGTGGAGTACTCATTTCACATAAGCTGAAATATCATTATTACGGGGTCAAGTGTTTTAAGGAATAAATACATTGTAGGGTGTAACGGTAATCTAATCCCTTTACAGTGTAGATCATTCATATAGAGGATCATTGATCACATTAGGATTATAACAATCGATAACTAATGATGCGTCTATATGGTGGAACATATAGAGCATTCTATATACTGAGAGTGCAATTCTAAGTTTTATGCGTGGATTCTACGAAGAATTAATAAGTTTGTGCATTTTAGTGCTAAATTCTTGATCTACTTATTGGAAGCTCGGTTATATAGACCCATGGTTCCCGCACTAGTTGAGATAATATTGCTTGTAAGACTCATATAATTGGTTTTGATTAATCAATTATAATTCTCAAATTAGACTCTGTCTATTTGTGAATTTTTCACTAAGTAAGGGCGAAATTGTAAAGAAAGAGTTTCAGGGGCATATTTGTTAATTATGATACTTTGTATGGTTCAATTAATAAATATGATAAATGACAATATTATTTAATAATTATTTATAGTTATTAAATAGTTAGAATTGGCATTTAAATGGTTGAATTAGAAAATGGGCGTTTTTGAGGAAATCAGATGCAGAATTGAGAAAACTGCAAAATTGCAAAAAGTGAGGCCCAAATCCACTAGTATAAGGCCGGCCACTTTTATAGGAATTTAACTCTGATATTTTCATTATTTTAATGCAAAATAATTCAAACCTAACCCTAGTGGAATGCTATAAATAGATAGTGAAGGCTTCAAGAAAATTACACTTTTCTTCTGACACTTCTAATTCAGAAAAAACTGAGCCTCTCTCTCTCCCTATCTTTGGCCGAACCCACTCTCTCTCTCTTCTTCATTGAAATTTCAAAATCCTTTGTGTATGAGTAGTGCCCACACACAGCAAGTGATACCTCAATCATAGTGAGGAAGATCGTGAAGAAAGACTTTCAGCAAGAAGGAGTTTCAGCATCAAAGATTCAGAGAAAGAGATCCAGGTTTAGATATTGATAATGCTCTGCTACAGAAAGGAATCAAGGGCTAGATATCTGAACGGAAGGATTCATTTAATTCCGCTGCACCCAATGTAAGGTTTCCTAAACTTTATATGTGTTTATTTCATCGTTTTAGAAAGTTCATATTTAGGGTATTAATCAACATACTTGTGAGTAGATCTAAGATCCTGGTAAAATAAATTCCAACACATAGACAACCTGGATGAATGTTTCAAAGTTCTCAACAAATATAACATGAAACTAAATCCCCTAAAATGCTCCTTTGGGGTCAGCTCGGGAAATTTTCTAGGCTTCATCATCAATGCTTGAGGAATTGAAGCCAATCCGGATAAAATCCAAGCCCTCCTGGATATGAACTCGCCAACAAAAACCAAAGAGGTACAAAGCCTAACTGGTCGAATCGCCGCACTTAGCAGATTCGTGTCAAAATCAACGGATATATGTGTCCCATTCTTCAGCATCCTGCGAGGAAACAAAAAGTTTGAATGGACAAAAGAATGTGAAAGAGCTTTTCAAGACCTAAAGGCACAGCTCGCAAAACCTCCCGTCCTTTCCAAACCTTTGGACGGTGAGGAACTGGGGATATACCTAGCAGTAACAGAACATGCCGTAAGCGCCGTACTAATCAAAGAGGAAGACGGCGTGCAGCATCCAGTCTATTACATCAGTAAAAGACTCATCGAGGCCGAAGGCCGATATCCGTTGATAGAAAAGCCCACCTACTGCTTCATCCTAGCAACAAGAAAGCTAAGACCTTACTTTCAAGCTCATCCTTTTCGGGTGTACACCGACCAACCACTACGACAAATACTGCAAAAGCCAGATGCCTCTAGACGGTTACTTAAGTGGGCGGTGGAGCTAGGGCAGTACGAAATCATCTTCCAACCCCGAACAGCTATCAAAGGCCAAGCCTTGGCCGACTTTGTGGTGGAATGCACAGGAAAAAGTGAAAGCATCCCAGAAGGTGATCTCGAGTCAACACCACAGCCGAGCAACACTGAAAAAAAAAACCGACCTCGAAGCTGCATGTGGATGGGTCAGCCACAGATCAGCCATCCGGCGCAGGAATTGCCCTTGTCACACCTGGGGGGCAACACCTGCATGTAGCGGTCAAATTCGGATTCAAAGCCTCCAACAACGAGGCCGAATATGAAGCCCTAATCGCTAGACTCAAACTAGCGAAGGAGATGAAGGCCGAGCGCATCGAGATCTGTAGTGAGCACAGCTAGTGGTAAATCATGTATCTGGCGAATACGAGGCTCGGGGAGAAAAAATGATAGCATATTTGAGCAAAATACATGATCTGCTCGCACAATTCAAAAGCTACAGCCTCAGACAAATTCCAAGAGAAGAAAATACAACAGCAGATGCGTTAGCCCGATTGGCGAATAGCAATATAAGTGACAAGGCGAACCTGGTCCCGATCCAGTTCCTTGAAAAGCCTAGCATCACTGGCACGAAAGAAATAGAAATGATCGACACATCTCCGAACTGGATGACGCCAATAGCAGCCTATCTCAACTCTGGGGAACTCCCAGATAACCGAAATGAAGCTCGGAAAATGAGAAGAAAGGCAGCACGGTACATCATCGTAGACGGGATCATGTACAGAAGAGGATTCTCAATGCCATTACTTAGATGCGTCACACAAAATGAAGGTACACGGCTTCTATATGAAGTCCACGACAGATTCTGCGGAAATCATGCAGCCGGACAGAGCTTATCAAAGAAAATCCTAAGGCAAGGCTACTTCTGGCCGATGATGATTGAATATTCGAAAGCTTATGTCAAGAAGTGCAATAAATGTCAGAGATTTTCAAAGATACCAAGAGCTCTGCCCAACGAGCTGACACAAATGCAAAGTCCGTGGCCCTTTGCCATTTGGGGAATTGAGCTAATCGGACAGTTACCTAAAGGTAAAGGCGGAGTGCAGTACGCAGTGGTAGCAGTCGACTACTTTATAGTGAAGAACATCATATGCCGATTCGGACTACCGTACAAAATAGTTTCAGACAACGGCAAACAGTTCGACAGTCAATCTTTCACTGATTTTTGTGCGAACCATGGCATCATCAAAAGCTTCTCCGCAGTGGCACATGATGGAAATTATTTTACCAGGATCTAGATTTACTAACAAGTATGTTGGATTAACTGTAAAGACCGCTTAGTTTAATTTGGAAATTAGCAGTTAATCACGTTTAATTATGAAAATTATTTATAGCTATTTAAATAATTATTATACTGTTATTATTGAATTCAGAGATGTATTTTTATGTCATGTAGTAGTTTTCATAATTTTGCATTCCGGTGCCCGGTATTTTGGAACTCGGTATTTGGCTCAGTAAAATCACAACTTAGTATGTTAGTAGTTTGGGACAGTTTATTAGACATTGGGAATGTCGGGAATGGCCAGGAATTTAGAATTTCCCAAAAAATACCCCTTTAATGTGATTTATGTGGTTTTAGTGTGGAGGGGCAAAATGGTCTTTTTGCCCCATTATTATTTTGTCTTCTAGTGATTTTAATAATTGAAAAATATAGGTTTAATTGGTTATTATTTGGCTGAAATTAAATGTGTTAAGTGCCTTAAGTTCCATTTTATTCATATTTTCAACACTTAGAAAAAAATAGAAAAAATTTCAAAAACACTCTCTTTTCCTCTTCTCTTTTCGGCCCTCTTGGAGCAGCAAGAAGCTGGCCATTTGCTTGGGATTTTGCTTGTGATTTCATCTCTCTTTAAGGTTCAATTCAAGCTAGGTTAGCTCTTCTTCTTTTCTTCTTAAAAATTGTTGAATTTTGATGAAAATAGTGTAATGCATGCATGATTAATTGAGGTTGTGGCTGCTGTGATTTTGTTGATATTTTCTGAGATTAAAGCATGTTAAGTTGAGGATATTTGAGCTATTATTAATTCATGATAGTTAGGTTGCTTGAGTTATGAATTTTCTATGCAAAAGCTTGAGTTTTTAACATGAAATTGTGTGTTTTGTTGCTGTGTTTGTTGAGGTCGAATTCTTGTGTTTTCAGAAGCTTTTATATGCATGGTTAAGTAGGTTTAATCTGATTTGGATGCATGTTAGTTGATTTTAACCAAGTTTGAGTTTAGAACTCAAAGCTTGGGCTTTAATGGTGATTTTCGTTTCTGTACTTTCTGGGTGAGTTTGATGCTTTAGAAATGTTCTAGGGGTTATATAGAACAGGTCTGGAAGTTTTGGTTTGGTTTGGAGTTGATTTGAGCATTGTGTGAATTTTTGAAGTTCTGCCTGCGAGGAACCGGAATTCCGGTTGTACATCCGAAATTCCGGATGGGGTTCTGAAATTTCCCAGAACCGGAATTCCGGTTGGGCAACCAGTCTACCGGTTGGGGAAAATTCAGGAACCCTAGTTTTTCTCGATTTTATGTTTTTGGGGGTATTGCCATGCTTTTTATCGATAGGGAAACTTTTAGTTCCTAGTTTAAGTCCCCGGGAAGTGATTTAGCGTATCACTTATAGTGTTGTGATTTTTATGGTTTAGGAGCCTGTAATCCGCCGCGCAGATAGTTCCAGTCAGGTTGACCGGAACACCTGAATTCAGAATCCAGGTAAGATTAGTATAACAGTATGCATATGTAGATTACATGTTTAGCGTGCATGTAGGAAGCCTGTTAGATTACATTAGTTATGTATGTTGGCTTCGAACCATCCAACTGTGTCACGTCGGTACAGGCTGGAGTATGACCAGCAGCCGGAGTATGACCGGTTCGACCGATCAGGCTGACACTTAGGTTGGTGGTTCCGTACTATTGACGTATCACGTCGGTACAGGCAGGAGTATGACCAGCAGCCTGAGTATGACCGGTTCGACCGATCAGGCTGATATTGTAACACGTCGGTACAGGCTGGAGTATGACCAGCAGCCGGAGTATGACCGGTTCGACCGATCAGGCTGTTACTTGTCAATAGTACCGTCCCTATGAACGTTCAGAACTCAGTACCGTGTTGGACACGGCAGTTAGGGGGACTCAGTATCGTGTTGGACACGGCAGCTAGGGTTATGATCAGGGGTATGGGCGTCTGATCATGACCGGGAATTATGTATTAGTATAATTATGCTTTTCTTACTGAGTCTGTCGACTCACAGTGCTATGTGTATGTGTAGGTAAAGGCAAGGCTAGAGCTGATGGACCGTGAGCGAGCCGGTGAAGATTGTACATGTCGGGGCGGTTAGGCCTGGAGCGTACTATCCTTGGGACAACAAGGCTATTTTTGTAACTAGTCGCTAGGCGACAAGTATTTTATATAGACAGTAAACTTTTGTAAATGATTTTGTAATCGGGATCCCGAGTCTTTTGTATAAATATTTTATAAGTTTAATTAAAACGCAAAAATTTTAATTAATCACATTTTCCATAAACCTCGTTGATTAGCAACGAGCTGCACAGCATGTTTAAAAATCACGTAATACGCCTATGTTAGTTAGGGTGTTACATTAACAACCTAATATGAATTCTAAAATAATGAAAATAAACACATATAAAGTTAGAAAACCTTACAGTGGGTACAGCGGAATAATATGACTCCTTCCGTTCAGATCTCTAGCCCTTGATTCCTTTCTGTAGCAGAGCATCACCAAGATCTGAACCTGGATCTTCTTTTCTCCTTCTTTGATGCAGATTTTCCATAGTCTTACATACTATGATTGAGATACCACTTGATGTGTGTGGGCACTACTCATCTCACAAGGATTTCGAATTTTTTTTTTCTCTTTTCCTCTCTTGAATTTCGTGGCTTATGGCTTACAAGAGAAGAGAACAAAGGTTGCTTTATATAGGGAGAAGGGAGAGCACAACTTTCCAAATAAAACAGTTTTCTTAATTACTGTGTAATCGATTAACTGCCTTATTTAGTGTTATCAACCACTTTTCTATTTTTGCTAGGCTTTGATTAGCAATTACATGGCAATTAAAATTAAAAATAATAATTGGGAAACGCACAAAGAGGTGCCGGCCATAGGGTGATATGGGCCTCACTTGGATTTTGCAGTTTCCTCAATTTTATTTCAATTTCTCCAAAAATGCAATTTTTCCAATTCTAATAATTTAAATGCCAAAACTAATTATTTAATACCTAAAATAGATTATTAAATAATATTGTCATTTAAAATAATTATTAATTAGACATACAAAGTCTCTTAATTAATAATTAAACCTAGAAACCCTTTTCTTTACGATTTCATCCTTAAACTGTGAGAATTCATAAAGTAGACATAGTCTAACTTTTAGAATTATAATTGATTAATTAAAATCAATTAACTGAGTCTTACAAGCAGTATGGTCTCAACTAGTATGGGGACCATGTGTCTATATAACCGAGCTTCCAATAAGTCGAACCGAATTTACCAAGTAAATTCCCTAACTTATTAATTCCTCATTGAATCCACACTTAGAACTTGGAATTGCACTCTCAGTCATATAGAAACGCTCTATATGTTCCACGATATAGACACGTCATTAGTTATCCATTGTTATAACCCTAATGTGATCAATGATCCTCTATATAGATGATTTACACTGTAAAGGGATTAAATTACCGTAACACCCTACAATGTATTTTATCCTTAAAACACTTAACCCTGTATAAATGATATTTCACCTAAGTGAAATGAGATCTCCACCATTTATCTTCGTTTGGTTAAGCTCGAAGGAAATCATCCTTTACTTCTATCTGCCAAATAGAAGCTATAGATTCCATATTTATGTTAGCGCTCCCACTCAATTGCATTACCGTGTTCCCAAAATGTAAGTATCACCCTAACCCAAAAGTAGGCTTAACTTAACAAATCAAAGAACACGAATAACACTCTTGAGATTGAGCCTAACCATATCAGGATTTCGATCATTTGATCTAAGATCAACAGGTGATATTGAATTGAATAGATATTACGGTAAATTTTAACATATCTAATCAAAGTTCAATATCGGTCCCTTCCGATGTATACTCCATACATCCGATACTGGTAAACTTTGCCAATGTCCTGGAAAGGACATAACACTTTTCCAAGGTGTAAGAATACCTATCGCTGATTATACCATGTCAGTCTAAATCCAGTGTTCTGACAAATCAGGGAATAAACTTTTGAACATATAATTAAGATTATATTCCACTGTGCTGACAACACTATAATCTTTAACAAACTCATATGTTCTGGACTTAAAAAGAATTCATACATTATATACATATAATCATGAAATAAATCATGGGAACCATGCAACATAAAATGTTATTTCTGATCTTTATTAATAAGTAAATCTGATTATATGAAATGAGTTTTATTTAGGGCATAAAACCCAACAGCACATCCCCAAGAAAACGGTCAAGTTGAAGCAGTCAACAAGACCTTGAAGGATACAC